>NC_056747.1:1314988214-1315135714 GCF_019279795.1 Protopterus annectens | reverse complement strand
TACTTGTTTGTCTCAGAAATGTGAGAGACCTATACATGGTATTTGCATAGTAAAGTACGACTGCAGATGTGTGCGTTGAACTGCATGTGATATACTGACCTCATACAATTTATTTGTCCAGAGTTATGCACACTGACCATACGTGTGCCTCATATTTTTAGTCAATTATTCATACAGTTGCGTTATGTCTGGAAAATCCTTGGCAAATCTGTGAAGACTGACATTACGTCTCCTTTTTCCTCTGGCTGTTCCCGTTAGGCATCGCCACAGTGGATCATCTGTTGCCATTTCTGCCTGTCCTCTGCATCTTGCTCTGTCATACTAACCACCTGCATGCCCTCCCTCACCACATCCAGAAACCTTATCTGAGGCCTTCCTCTTTTGCTCTTACCTGGAAGCTACATCCTTACCATCCTTTTCACAATATACTCAGCATCCTCCTCAGCGTCCTTCTCAGCACATGTCCAAACCAATGTAATCTTGCATCTCCGGCTTTGTCACAAAACTGTCCAACATGGGATGACCCTCTCATATACACACTGCAAATCCTGTGCACCCTTGTTACACCAAATGCAAATCCTAACATCTGTAACTCTGCCACGTCCAGCTCTGATTCCTGCCTTTTTGTCAATGCCAATGCCTATAACCCATATAATATAGCTGGTCTCACTATCCTTTTGTAGACCTTCCCTTTCCCTTTTACTGGTACTTGCCTGTCACAAATCACTGCTGACACTAGTCTCCACCCTCTCCATCCGGCCTGTGCTCTCTTCTTCACCTGTCATCCACAGTTGTTATTACTCTAAAGTGTTGATCCCAATTATTTAAACGCATCCACCTTTGCCAACTCTACTCCCTGCATCCTCAACATTCCACTATCCTCCCTCTCATTCACACACAGATATTTTGTCTTAGTCCTGCTGACCTTCATTCCTCTCCTCTCTCATGCATATACCCAGCTCTTCAAGTTCTCCTAAATCTGTTCCCTACTCTCAGTACAGTTCACAATGTCATCTGCAAACATCATAGTCAACAGGGACTTCTGTATGATCTTGTCTATCAACCTGTCCATCACCATTGCAAATAAGAAATGGCTCACAGCTGATCCCTGATGTCATCTCACCTCCACCTTAAATGCATCTGTCACTCCCACTGCAGACCTCACCTCTGTCACACCACCCTTGTATAGGTCTATATCAGAAAACTGAATGGAAATAACAGCGAACGGCATAACATCGAAAAGACCGGACCTTGAAGTGCTGTTTGCAAGATTGCGGTACAGTGAAGATTGGAATATTTGCCCTTTCCTCACTGTAGTGCAGTCTCAGAGTTGGAATATGTATTTAGTGGGTGGGGGGGGCACAGCCCCCCACAACAGCAAGTTCGAGGACCAGTCTTTTCGATGTTTTGCCGTTAGCTATTTCCAATTGGTCTTCTGATATAGCCGCCCTTGTATATCATATCCTGCACCACTTTTACATATATCTATGCCACTCATGACTTCCTCATACAATACCACAACTCCTCTCTAGGCACCCTGTTATATGCCTTCTCTAAGTCTAGAGAGACACAAAGCAACTCCTGACCTCCTCTGTACTTCTCCATCAACACTCTCAGAGCAAACATCACATCTTTAGTGCTCTTTCCAGGCATGACACCATACTGCTGACAACTACTCATCACCTCCATGCTTAACCTAGCTTCCACTACTATTTCCCATAGCTTCATGCTGTGACTGATCAATGTTATCCCTCTGTAGTTACTACAGCTTTGCACATCAACCCTATTCTTAAAATGGAAGCCAAACACTTTCTCTCCACTCCTCATGCAACCTCTCACTTTCCAAGATATCATTCAACAATCTGGTTAAAAACACCACTGCCATTTCCCCTAAACACCTTCAGGCTTTTACATGTATGTCATGTGCACCAAGAGGCTTTCCAATATTCATCCTCTTCATAGCTATAGGTTCATAGGTTCATAGGTGTGTACTAGGCTAATGGCCCTGGGGCCTTTACAAGCCTAGCCATAAGATTATCCTGGCATCATGCCACCCGACCTTAGTTTCCAGTGCCTCTGTTAAGTAGAGCCACTGGAGTGAATTTTCTATTTCCCATCCACCCATCAAGATTTGTCTTGAAGAGGGTCAGCAAGGTCCTCTGCTTGACATGTATGGAAAGTCTATTCCATAGAATAGGCAGTCTCTGGGTTATGAACCTATCCCTCCAGTACGTTCTGTTGATTGTTGTAATGAGGTTGAGGTCACTGGATGGGGTGGTGTGGAGGGACTGGGATTTCTTTAGCTGTAGCATTTCTAACAGAGCTGGGTCAGACATGACTTTGTAAGTAAAGCAGAGATTGCCTCTATGTAGGCGATATGAGACAGAGAATAGTAGGAGTTTTTTGAGTCTGTCCATATAGGACAAGTGTTTAAGGCCTAGATCCTTTTTGTGAAGTACTTTTTCGGCCTCTCTAGTTGTTGCAGGGGTCTAGTGAGGTACATGACAAATGGCGCATGGTACTCAATGACTGGCCTAATGAGGAAAGAGTAGACGGAGACAATGACCTCTTTCTTCCTGGATGCAAAACCCTTAGCAATGACATGTGCCCCATAGAAGGACTTTCTTACCACAGTGGCAGTGTGGTGATCAAAAGAGAGGTTGCTGTCAACCTGTGTTCCCAGATCTCTTATAAAAGCTTCTGTGTTCAGTGGACTACCATCTATGTGGTAATTTGGGTTCACTACATAATCTTGAAATTTTGAAATATCAAATTTCAAAATCTTGAGACTATATAGCTGAAACCCCTAAATACCAAAAGACCAGAAGCGCGAATTTCAAAATCCCAAAGTTTGGAGATGTTGAAGTAGAGCTTCTGGTGTTGCAGTTTGCGAATGGATTGGTGGAAGGTCGGGTAAGTATCTATGTTTGAGTGAGTTGTTTATCGGCTTTAGTGTGTATGTAAGTGTGTGTTGTGACTGTGATGTGTGGGTTTGCAAGGAGAATGTAGTTGTGTAGTGTGACCTTGGAGTTAGAATATTTAAGTAGGGGGTGGGGGGTGCAGCCCCTGCACATGGGGTGCAGAGGGGCTTGTCCCCCTACTTGTATGTAGTGTAGGTTTGTGGGTTTGTGTTTTGGTTGACGGTGTGTGTGTATGTGTATGTATGTGATGTATGTTTAGTGTAGTGTTTGGGATTTTAAATTCCACACTTCTGGTCTTCTGGTCTTCTTGCCTTTTGGGTATTTGGTCTCGGGATTATTGATGAAGGTATTATGGGTTTTTGGTCTTATGTGGTGAACCCGGTAATTCATGGGAACTGGGTTTTTTTTCAAAAGGAGATGATGACACATTTTTTTGGCATTGAGCTTAACACCATAGTTCTGACACCAGTCGTTGGTCACAGTGAGGCCATTCTGTAGGATGTCAACATCACTTGGGGAGTTAATAACAGCTCCCAACTTGCAATCCTCTGTGAACTTTGTCAGCCAAAGTCCCTTTGTGTTGGCCTGGACATCAGAGAAGTGAATCCTATTCTTACTTCCTCCTTGGTAAGCCATTGCACTTTCTGATTCACCATACCTGCATCATCCAACCTTCTCTCTCATTCTCTTCATTCATCAGCCTCTCAAAGTACTCTGTCCATCTGCTCAACACACTCATCTCACTTGTGAGTACATTTCCCTCATTAGCCTTTGGCCCTCTGTATAGCCAATTGGTACAAGTCCTTTCATTCCTCCTTAGTGTCCAACCTGTCATACGACTCTTCATATGCCTAATCCTTAGCCTTTACCACCTCTCTCTTTGCCATGCACCTCATCTCCTTATACTCCTGTCTACTTTCCTCATCTCTCTAACAATCCCACTACTTCTCCCCCAACCTCTTTCTGTGTGTACTGCACTGTACTTCCTCAGTCCACCACCAGGTCTCTATGTACTCCTTCACCCATCCACATGTCACACCAAGCACCTTTCTAGCCATCTCCTTAACTAGCTCTGCTGTACTTACCCAGATTTTTGGTAAATTGTCACTGCCACCCAGTGCCTGCCTTAACTCTTCCATGAACTCCACCTCACAATCACCCTTTTCCAGCTCCCACCATTTGATCCTTGGTGCTGCCCTCACACTCCTCATCTTCTTGATCACCAATGTCAGCTTACAAACCAACATTCTGTGCTGCCTAAATACACTTTCACCTGTCACCACTTTACAGTCTCCAATCTCCTTCAAACTGTCCCTCCTACATTGGATATAATTTACCTGTGTGCATCTTCCTCCACTCTTATATGCCACCCTATGCTCCTCCCTCATGTTATAGTATGTATTCAACACAGCCATGTCCATCCTTTTTGCAAAATCCACTACCATCTCATCGTCTACATTCCTTTGCTTAACACCATACATGCCCATTACTTCCTCATCTCCTCTGTTCTCTTCACCGACATGCCCATTGGAATCTGCTGCAATCACCACTCTCTCACCCTTGGGTACAGTCATCACCATGTCATCCAACTGACTTCACATTTCTCTTTCTCATCCATTGCACAACCAACTTGCTTAGCATATGCACTAACAACAGTCATCATTACACCATCAGTTTCCAGCTTCATAAACATCACTCTATTATTCACTCATGTCATCCTCAAAAAACACTTTTGGCATACTGTTCCTTCAGGAGAAACCCTACCCCCTTTTTCCTCCCATCCACATCATGATAGCACAATTGTGACCTGCCTCCCATACACCTAGCTATACTCCCCTATCATCTGGTCTCTTGCACACACAATCTATCAACCTTCCCCTGGCCATCATATCAGCTAGCTCTGTGCCTATACTAGTCATACTGCCAAGATTAAAAGTTCTTACCCTCATTACCACACTCCTAGCATTTCTCCTCTCTTCCTGACATATGATTGTTGTACAGACTTCAGGGTATGCCTGTAAGTGCAAAGGCTACTGTGCTATTGAATGACTCAAGTGTATTACAGCAATATTAAGACAGTGTCACTAATTTTCTCTCATTGCCCTCCATGTATGTGTGGCGTCCTACAGATGTCCTGCTCTAACGGGTTGAGAGGGATGACTGGGCAGCAAGAGTGTGAATACAGTGTGCCATACTGCCATAGAACAGAAATGTATATCAGGTATTACCTGTGCACATGTCAGTATGATTAGGTGTATCTGGCTTCCTCATAACAGACATGGGATGCAAAATGTCAGTTAAAGAAGCTGCACATGTTGTACACATGTGTAATCTTAGTTACTGTGCATCCAACAGAGTGACATTTCTAAAGCTACTGGTTGTTCATTACCCTGATACAGCCATGGGTACTACAATAAGCATGATGATCAGTTTGAAATTGGAGAAGTGTCCAACTGTGTTATGACTTTGTGTCCATGCCTACTACAAACAGCTATATGAGCATCTACATAGCTGTATGGACTCAGCAATACCTTACTTGTAAAACCTGCCTCCACCAAAGTAGAGTAATCCCCTTTGCTGGACAGCAGCAATATACAAACCACAGACTTGGTCCCTATAATGGCTGTACAGGACAAAGTAGGAGCAGGCACCAACTGGGAAGCATGTCAGCCTTTGTCTGAATGAGCATATTACATCACAGATGGATTACTGTAAGGCTAACTATGAGTACAAATTGGACACATCCACCAATACCAGTCACAAGGCCATCTTCACAAATGTCTGCAATCTCAGAGGCAACAAACCAACCCAACCTGTAATGGTGGTCAATCAGACCACATACACACACAACATAGCTATAGCTAACCTGCTGCAGATAGGGTTTGGGCAATCATTACCCCCTGGCTCAGCATCACTATAGGTGGATATGCACAGCACCCACACCCCTCCCCTCATAACCAGTGAGCAGGTACATATTGCCTACTGAATGGCAACAAACATAAGTACCCATGGGACATGATAACATCCCTGCATCCTACATAAACTCAGGCATGTGCTTCCAGCTCCACTACACACTGTAGTTACACCAAGCCTTGGCACCATCCATACCCCATCTGCATGGAAGATGGCCAATGTCATCCCTCTGTACAGACCTGAATGAGGAATAGAGGATTATGCAATTAACTGGCCCGCATTGTGAGGAATATGACACATCAGGACCAGGAGTGCAATGCAAGCTGATACTGTGCTGATAGATTATAGGGGTATGGTGTGGTTGTGAGTGGGTGGCTACTAGTATTCAAGATACATGTGCAGGTTCTGTACTTACTGTTGCCAAATGTATGGGGTCCTGTGATGTGTTTCCCTGTTTAAGCCTTCCAGCCACAATGCTGCATCAGTGAAGGCCAACATTCTTAGCGGCTGAGACAACCATAATCATAGAAGCCATACTACAGAACAATGCAATAATGTTTGGCCGGAGCCAGCAACATCTGTGGGAGAGGACTGCCCTGTGGGATGACCTTGTCCACAGGGTAAACAATGTCGACCTGCACACATGTACATAAGAGTAGGTCTGGCACATGTAACCAACCTCATATGCCATGCCCAGCAAAGGGCTGCTGCCTTGGCCAGGGAACGCACAGCCACAGGTGGGGGCCCAACCATGTAGCCCCCATTGACACCCACTAAGGATCTCCTCACCAAACTTGAGGCACCCATCCTAGTACAACATCAAGGTACAGACCCCCACATGCTGGAGGTGGGTGGCAGCCAGACAATGGACAAGGAGTGTGCAGGTAAAGCCCCAGTGGAGATTACAAGACTAGTGTAGCAGACACACTTGTATCTGTAGAGTCTCTACATGCATGTGTCAGGTCAGATTACAGTTATGGATGAGGTTTTCTAATGCACAGAAGTGCACATCTATGGTGAAGGACAGCATATTGTATAGTGTTGGGGGTAGTACTGTGAATGTGCCGACATTTTGCATCCGTCTTGCACCAATACCACATGTGAGCCTGCTGACAATACCTCACTCCCACAACTACGCAGGTCCCTCTGGGTTGCATGTGGGACAGCATCCTGAAGCTGATGAGTATGGAATTGTTCTGTTATGGTTTGCCAATACCCCAGGCATGTGAATGGCATTTTACCATACACACAACTGCCACTCATAGCCGTATTGCTTCATGTGCATGTTCACTTGTGGTGGGATTAACTGCATTGCATCATAGTGGTCACCACAGGTGCCTATCAGAAGAGAATGTAACATTCCTGTAGCATATCTCACAACCTGTCAGTCCAAGACTTCTGGACACAGACCAACAAAATGGGTGGGGACATGTGTGAAACATTACTCTTATACAGTGGATATAAACAGTGTACACATCCCTGTTAAGATACCAGGTGTGTCTGATATATACAAATTGAGATAACAATATGTCAGTCCACACATTTTCCAACCTTTAATGTGACCCATAACATGAACAATTCACTTGTAAAACCAACCAATCTGCTGGGCACCAAATATGGAGTATACAAACCTTACAATAAGCTGGATGCATATGTGTGCACACCCTTCAAATAATATTTTATCGCAGCAGCTTGTGATTTACTGACAGCATTCAGCCTCCTTGGGTACACACCTGCCATCAAGTAAAGGCACTCTGGGTAAGACCAAATAACAGTCCACTGTCCAAGTAGGATATTCATGACATTTGGTCAGTTGCCTGCAACAGCAACAGCCATGGCTTGCAGACACCTTACAAAGCAGCAAAGGGATCTCATATTTGAAAGGTATCACTCAGGAGTAGGGTACAACAACATTACCACAGCATTACATACGCCAAGGAACACAGTGGAGACATTCATCAAAACATGGACTGAACATGGGACAACAGTGCTGTTGAAAAGAACATGACATCCCTCCAAAACTAATGAAAAGACATATCCAAACCTGGTCAGGGAGGCTGCCAGGAGACATACAGCAACACTGAGGGAGTTGCAGGAATCTCTTGCAGGTACTGGTGTTGTGTACTACATGTGAGAACAATCTCCCTTATTCTGCATAAGTCTAGCCTATGGGGCACGGTCAGAAGATGGAAGCATTTCGCCACACCAAAAAACATCCAGGGGTGGATACAACTTGCGATACAGAACATCAAGTCTCCAAAAGGCATGTGTGAAAATGTGTTATTCTGTAATGAGACTATGGATCAACCTCACAGCCACAATACCAAAAGGTACATGTGGTGCACAAAGCAACATCTCTCTTCACCTGGAGACCACCATCCCCATGGTGAATCCTGTTGGTGGCATTGGCTTGCTGTGGGATGCTGTTCTAAAGCTGGAATTGGGCCTGTAGTCACGGTGGTGGGAATTCTGAACAGTTCAAAATGACACTCATGTCTGGCCCACATCCATCAGGCATCTGCAAGAATGCTGACGATGGGGAGGGGAGTCAGCCTACAACATGACAAAGACCTGAAGCATATATTCAAAGCTACCTAAGAATGGCTCCACCTGAACACACTCATGGTTATGGATTGGCCCAGCCATAGCCTAGAGCGAAACCTGATAGCAAAATCTCAGTGTGACCTGACAAGGGCTGTGCACCTGAGCTGCCCTTGCAATCAACAGAGTAGGGGGACCGTTGCAAGGAAGAGTGGCTAAATAATGGCAAGTTAGGATGTGCCATGCTGATAGACACCTTCTTGAGAACAGTTAATGCTGTAAGTCACTTACAAGGTGCTTCAACAAAGTATCATTTTTAAGGGTGTACACACTTATGCAACCACCATATTGTACATATTTCATTCATTAAATTTTACACATAACACATTTGTTTGTTTATCAATTGGATTGCACAGGTCATATGTCACATGACATATGGGTAATATATTTGAATGCATTATTGTGGTCTCATTTTATATATTACAAAAACATGGCATGTTAACAGGGTTGTGTACACATCATATCCACTGTGAGCTTAGAAGGCTGGTGGTGTAACAGGAACTGTGTGACCATACATTTACTGCTAGTTTGGAGGTATGAAACTCAAATTTATGTCATTAATTATTGATGTCACTCCTCAGATCATCCCATTTATGTATCAGACAAACACAGGAGTTATGAGGAACAGAGCAAACATATGAGCCAGACATCTACACATCCTGCAAGTATCTGTACAGTTGTGAGGTATGTTCTGTAGGGGTGTACTTTCCTACAATGAAACTTCACTTTTTCAAAATGGGAAAGTACATCCCACTTAAGCGAAAGTGCACTTTAATGAAAGTGCACTTTCACTTAAGCTCACTAGACCGAACCTACCGCACCACAATGGAGGACATTGAAAGACAGGCTATGTCCTCCACTGTGGTGCGATAGTCACGGAACTTAGGGTTAGGGCACATGTCAAGGTAAGGGGATAGCCCTACTAACTATCCCCTTACCCTAACCCGTGTCCTAACCCTAAGGTCCGTGACTATCACACCACAGTGGAGGACATAGTCCGATTTGGAATGTCTTCCACTGTTATGCAATAGTCACGGACCTTAGGGTTAGGGCACAGGTTAGGGTAAGGGGATAGCTAGTAGGGCTATCCCCTACCATGACCCATGCCCTAACTCTACGGTCCATGACTGCTAGCCTGTTCAGTCTAGCGGGTTCGCAAAAGTGCACTTTTGTGAAAGTGCACTTTCTTATTAGTGTGGGTATAATTTTGAAGTTCGAAGTAGTGAACTTTTGTTCTTCAAAAGTGCACCCATTCTGTAGTACTTGCCACTGTGCTATACAGGGAACAGCAATGATGTGTACATGGGTGCAATCTGTGCTGGGGAAGGGCCATTACCTAATAACATTACTAACATATTCCAGAGCTCTATATTGTAAGTTACATGTAGTAAAACTGGCTGTGGTGCATGGTATTGCGGGCCATGTGTCATGCATGTCACCATTTGGGTAATGTGAGTTCTGTGTAACAGATTTATGCCACCTCACCTGCAAGTGTCTGTGTGTGTGTGTGTGTGTGTGTGTGTGTGTGTGTGTGTGTGTGTGTGTGTGTGTGTGTGTGTGTGTGTGTGTGTGTGTGTGTGTGTGTGTGTGTGTGTGTGTGTGTGCATGTGTATGTGTGTCTACCAGCCAACCTCAAAGTGCAAGTTTTAATGTACATATGTTGTCTACCCCTCACAGGTTGCATTGGGGTTCACGATCCCTCCCACTTGGAAACTGATGTCATTGTCTCTGCAGACTCTGACAATGATGATAGGAATAGTGAGGTACAGGTGGGGTTATCAGGGGCTGAATCTGTGCCATTGATTGGCATCCCACTCTTGTCCACACCATCTCCACACACAGTGACAATGCCCACACATACCCTGTTACCAGTGGCCACAGAAGATGGACAGTTGGCAGGTGGTGGCATGGAACAGGCTAGTGTGGTGACTATGGTAGGTGTGAGTGTAGATACTGGCCATAGCCAGAGTGCAGGTGAGGTCCCACAAAGTGGATGGACAGGGGTGCTCACAGGAGGACTGCTGCTCATCAAGCCACTGTTGCAAGTGCCACAGCAGGTGTCACCAGACACATATTTTGGCCTGTCATAGATGCACATTCTAATATGGGTTTGATGAACAGGGTGAATATAGTACAGTGTAGCTATGCAATACTATGTAAGGTGCTGTCTGCTTGCATTTGTTATGGGTACACATACAGGTGTATGTACCTTATTAGCCAGGATGCATTATTGCTGTTAGTACCACTGACTGAATGTAGTCTGACATGCTGCATTCTGTTTGTGTTATAGGTGTCTGTGTGTCTACAGGCTGTGGCCTTGCAGACATTCCCAAGAGGGAGTATGGCAGACTGGGAATACACCGACCATATCATAGGCAAGGTACAGCTTTATATGTACATGTACCAGGTGTGTATGCATGCAACAGTGTGTGAGGGACACTGCTGTCAGACAGTGTGACCTTGCATATATACCCTTTGTAAATTTATGTTACTACACTAAAAGGTAGTCTGTACTGTTACTCACTGAAGACAATTGAGCCGGTTCAATCTGATATGAACATTCCTTCACTACATACTAAGTAAACATCCAGTTTTTTTTTATTGTATCTGCTTTATTTTCTGAAAAACAAACAAAAAAATATACTTGCTTTCCCGCTTTCTAAGCTAGTATAGTCCAGTTTTCAGGTTAGTGCTGAATTCAGGGCTGTGTTACAAGTTTCTGTGTTTGCCCATACCTTACTTGGATAGAAGGAAGTTTCTCTGTTCACTGTGACAGAGGGAGCTTTGAGCAGCCTATCTGTCCCTGGAGGAATGGTTTCAGCCCAGAAATTAGTAGTTTATTGGCCATTTTGGCCTAATTTCTATCTCTTTCATTTCCCTGCTATAAAACCCACATTTGCAAGGTTTTTGTGCTAGTATACAGCTCAGCAAGCTCCTGCCTGGTGCCCTGCAGAGTTCTACAGCAGCAGAGAGACAAAAGGGAGACTTTAGAGTGATTAAGTATCATTTTTCTGCATTTTCTTGCCACCTTTAGCTAATTCCACATAAAACGTGGATTTTCCAGAGTTTCTGTGATTTAAAAAGCTTGTTTCAGCTACATATTGTACTTACTTTACTGCCTGCACTTTAACAAAGTTGTTTTTGTGTTTAAATTACCTGTTTAACTGTTGTAGGCTACACATTCAAGTATGATAGCCATTTCTGTGCATTTAAAGTGTTTTTTTTTATTGCATCTGCTTTATTTTCTGAAAAAAACAAAAAAGTTATACTTGTTTTCCTGCCTTTCTAAGCTAGTAAAGTCCAGTTTTCAGGTTAGTGCCGAATTCAGGGCTGTGTTAAAGTTTCTGTGTTTGCCCATACCTTACTTGGATAGAAGGACGTTTCTCTGTTCACTGTGAGAGAGAGAGCTTTGAGCAGCCTATCTATCCCTGGAGGAGTGGTTTCAGCCCAGAAATTAGTAGTTTATTGACCATTTTTGGGCAAATTTCTATCTCTTTCATTTCCCTGCTATACAACTCGCATTTGTGCAGTTTTGGTCGCTGTGCAGCGCCGGTTAGCTAGGGTATAACTATTCCTGGCTCCACAAAGTCTACCCTTCAATTTTTCCCTTGGAACTATACAAACTTTCAACTTAAGCAGTCAAACCATTTACTTCTCAGCCCGGCACTTGCTCAAAACTCATAGCAAGCACTAATAAACCTTAGCACTAGAACCCCCGCTATACTGTAGAGAAGGACAAGGCTCTCTATTCAACCTTACCAGCCAATCAGTAAAACAGTTCACTGTACCTATCCAGGCAGTTCCAGGTGTACTCTCCTTTCCAACTGGTGAATATGGGCATTTTGAGCAATGTTACAATTGCCTCATGTACACAGACAACCCTCTCCTCCTACCACCAAACACTAATACATGCGAGAGATGCAATTATACAGCCAAACTGGAGGCTAAGCTCTCTCAACCCAAGACTGGACCAGGCAGTCAAGAGGAGAAGGGAATTACTTGCATCATACCACCAGGCTCACAAAGACCTATGAAACCAGCAACGGCAAAAAACACACATGAATACAGGAAAACATACTCGGAGGCTCTAAATAAAAATCTGCAGAGGCAACAGAGACCTCCAAAGCCGACATCCAAGCAACCTCCACTCCCCAACACAAACCATGAAACATACTTCACAAAACCAGTGTGCTACACAATCACAGCCCTTAAGGCAAAATAACATACCCAATACACTAGTAATAGGTGACTCTATAGTCAGGAACACTGACGTCCCATTCACTAGGCTGAACAAGGAGAAGGTTACTGTTAGCTGCCTGTCGGGTGCCAGGATCCACCACATAACACAAGCACTCAGGTCACTCCAGAAAAAGTACAAATATGACTCTGTCATTGTCCATGTTGGTCTGAATGACCTGAGCCGTACCTCCCTGGACTACATGACAAGAGACATGGAGGAGCATTCTGATCATGTAGCCCATGCCTGTATGACCCTGACCCTGAGTAGCATCCTGCCCTCACCAAGAATGATACCATGGTATAGAGAAAAATTTATCAATTGCAACAATTGGCTAAGCTTCTGGTGTCATTCAAAGGGGATCCAGTGTCTGAAAGTCTGGAACGACATGCTCGACAAGCCATGCTGCTTTGCTAGAGACAGCTTGCACCTGTCACCCTTAGGCTTTTGAATACTGGCCAAGGCTCTTGTCACCCCCATAGTGCCTTTTTTAGGAAAGGCTCAAAAGACAAACCCACCACCATAAATAGCACAAGTAACAAATAACTGAGGGTAATGCTACTCAATGCCAAAAGTCTAAACCTCAAAATGCATGCACTCGAGGCACTCCTCAGTATGGAGAAAAATCGATATATGTGCAGTAACAGAAATCTGGCTTAAGGTTCTAGAGAGCACCCCAGCACTACCAGGCTACAACTCATACCAAACATTTCGGCCACAAAACCCGGACCAAAATACAAAAGGCGGGGGAGTATCCATATTCATCAAGGATACCCACACCTCCAGGTTAGTGGCACAGCTTGATGCTTCAGAGATTATCCACGTACAGCTAACAATGGGCAAAACTGCTATTCAAATTATAGCTTGCTACTGATCACCCACCATGTCCCAGGACCCCCACTTCACATTCCTGGAAACACAGGGAAACATAAAGGTCCTACCAAACATCCTGATATTGGGTGATTTGAATTACCCAGACATTAACTGGGAGAACTACTCAAGTAAAAACTCTCTTGCCCAACATTTCCTAGAATACATAAACTCAAACACCCTGGATCAACTGGTCAACACCCCCACTAGAGGTGCCAACATATTGGACCTTGTCATCACCAACATGGGTGACTGGTGTTCCACAGCGGAGGTCAAATCCTTGCTGGTTAGAACTGACCATAAACTAATCACTCTGGATATCCACATTCCGCCACCACCCCTGTCAAAGAAACCAATGTGAAAAACCTTTCGAAAGCAAACATCACGTTACTTAAGACCGAGGTGGGAAGTTTCAAAGCCCCCATGCTAAAGGATAACACTGTCCAAGCTGCAAAATCCTTTACTAATGCACTCTACGGGCACCTACAAGAATGCATGGATCATGCTATCCCAAACAAAACAAAGAATCACTCCTCCAAGAAAAGGAAACCAGTCTGGTGGACCTCTGCCATAAACAAGCTATACAATAGAAGGCAGAAACTAGTACAGAAAAGAGTAAAACCCAAGAAGGGAAGACATCCCTGATCAGTATCAGCAAGAAACTACGTTCCCTCATAAAATCATCCAAGGCTAGCTTCAAAAGAAAAATTGCCAAGGACTCCAAAGATAACCACAAGGCATTCTTTCGCTATGTCAGGAATCTAAGTGGTAATTCTCAGATCTGCTCGGAGTTAGTGCAGAATGGCACAAAATACAATGAACCGACCGATATAGTCAACATCCTCGCAGACAGGTTCGGTGCCAACTTCACCCCCCTCTCACCCCCAAAAGGGCCCATAACTATACCAGAAGAATGTAGTGCCCCTGAAATCACAGACGCTCAGGTTAAAACAGCCCTCTCCAAAGCCAAAAACACAGCATCAATGGGACCAGATGGCATCCCAGGCTGCGTCCTACATGAGCTCAAAGATGAACTAACCTCTCACCTAAACACACTGTTTAAACTCAACCTCTCCACAGGCTACATGCCCACAGAGTGGCGCACAGCAACAGTTACTCCACTCCACAAAGGTGGAGCCACAACAGACCCCGGGAACTATCACCCTATAAGCCTGACTAGCTTGGTCTGCAAAGCTATGGAGCGCATCATCATGGATCTCATTAATAGAGACCCTACCCAGTTTGGCTTTGTTAAGGACAGATCATGCCTCCTATACCTGGTGGACTTCTTTGAGACAGTTACCAAGACTATAGATGAGGGAAAGGTGGTACACACAGCCTACCTAGACCTTGCAAAGGCCTTCAACACCATTCCCCACTCAGGTATTATAGACAAGCTCACCAGCCTGAACATAAACCCCTACGTCACGAGATGGGTTGCCAACTGGCTCACGGACAGAACCCACATGGTAAGAGTTGCAGGAGCAAGGTCTGACTCTAAACCAGTTACAAGTGGCATCCTCCAGGGCTCAGTCCTAGGACCCCTCCTGTTCGGCATATATTTCTCAGAGGTACAGGCAAGCACAGGAGGAGTATGGCTGACCAAGTTCACAGATGACTGCAAACTAGGGGCTATAATTGACTCTCCGGCTGACACAGACATCCTCCAAAAGGGTCTCACTGGGATATATACCTGGTGTCAAAACCATGGCCTCAAGCTAAATGCCAAAAAGTGCATAGTCACCCCCTTTGGAAAAAACAAAGTACCCACAAATTACCACATAGGTGGTAGCCCCCTAAATATGGAAGACATAATAAGGGATCTGAGGACCCGAGTAGATAGTAACCTCTCCTTTGATAATCACATTGCCAAAGTGGTAAGAAAATCCTTTTATGTGGCCCACCTAATCACAAAAGGGTTTGCATCCAGATCGAAAGATGTCATTGGGCCCCTCTATGCATCACTCATCAGACCCATCATAGAGTACAATGCCCCATTTGGGATGTACCTTACAAGACATCTGCAACAACTGGAAAGACCACAGAAGTACCTCACCAAGAGGATCACTAGCCTCAAGCAGATGCCCTATGTAGTTTGACTGAAGATACTCCAGCTGTACTTGGTTGCATACTGCCTACTCAGAGGTGATCTCTGCCTGACAAACGAGGCCATGTCCAACCCAGAATTGATGGACATGCTCCACCTAAAGAAAACCATATCCCCTTGAGCAACATGCTCCAGGGATCTAAACATCACCACAACAATAAATAGGACATGTTGGAGGTATAGATTCCTGTCCCAGAGACTTCCCATGCTCTGGAAGAAGATTCCAATCTACATTAGACAGAGCTCCTCACTAACCCTCTTCAAGAGAAACCTTGACAAGTGGATGGGAAACAGAAAGTTTACCCCAGGGATCACTTCAATGGCTCTGCTGAACTAATCTAAGGGGGTGGCGAAAGCCAGCACATTCCGGCTAGGCTTATAAATACCTTTGGGCAGATAGCCTAGTACCTATTTATGAACCTATGAACCTATAACAATGAAAGATACACATGTAACAAAACTGTACTTCAGCTTACAGCATCATGACTGTAAGAATCAATGTTTCTCTTACAAAAGAAGAAGTCCAAACTTTATAGTCTCTTTCTTGTCTGCATCAGCAGTTTAGAGAATTTTCCAGAATATTAAGTCTTTCCTTTGAAGCTGGTCTGCTGACAGTTTGTTTTCCATATCTCTCACATTCAGTTCCTGAAGAATAACTCCTCGGCCTTGCTCTTATCTTGCACATCTTGTTGACAAAACACAGCTGCATACAATAGTTCTTCTTGACCTGCTTGTAGATAGAGAATTTCACAAACTGCATAGTTTATAAAAGATAAAATATTTTATTTCTGACTTCTTATAACAATGGATGCCAAGCTATATGCTTTTTGCCAAGAGTTTAAACTAATTGCACCCTGTAATACACTGAAAAGCAAATTATTTATTTTACATTTTCAGACAAATCCACTGAAAGCCATTTAACTTGTTCACTGCTGAAAGTAGAATATTTCAAATCTCATACCCTTTGTCACAGTCAGGTAACCTTCAGAAATATCAGCTCAGTGTTGTGTAGTACCACAGGCTCATACATACAGAACAGGTTACTGCAGTACTGTCAGTAGGTCCCTCACAAGTGTAGCCATTACATTAACTGCAACAGATTCACCTGTCAACACCTGTTGGCCCTGCCATTTCTTTCCCATACACTCAATCCTGATGCAGTTGATGAGGGCATGCATGATACTGTTTATGATAGGTAAGTGGTATGTATTCCTGAGTTCACCGGGTGAAGCAGGGAGACAAAATAGTATATCGTTTGCATACACACACAGTAAGGACTGACACAGGGGATGTGCACACAGTAATACAAACACAGTTGGCAATAAACAGGTTAGTAAACCTACATTTTCACTTTGATGTACTGTAGTACTACATGCACATGATATGCCCCACATAAACCAAATGCATGGGACACTGTGTTTATGCTATGCTGATGAGGTTATAATAAGGCTGAAATATGCTTATCCATAGCAAGTGGGGTTTGACTTTATTAGCCTGAAATTGTCCATTAAATCAACTTCAAATGTAAAAGTCATAGGCAATCAGAATTGCCATATAGCTTAAAAGGGGGATGGGAGGGTGGCCTAATGGATAATATGTTTGCCTTACAAACACAAGGTGCAGGGTTTGAGTCTCACAAGGGATAATTGGCTAGGCTCAAAAATGGCTCGCAAGGGCAGTTAGCCTAGTACTATAAGGGTTGGGAGGGTGGCCTAATTGTTACGGTGTTTGCCTTGCAAACACAAAGTACAGGGTTTGAATCTCACAGGGTATGATTGGCTAGGCTTGAAATGACTCGCAAGGGCAGTTAGCCTAGTATGAACCAACTTATGAACCAACCAACCAACCAACATAACACACTACCTATTACAACACATAATGTTCTGAATGCCTTCATGGATAGTGAGATAACCCACCAGAAATAGCATGTAGAGTCATGTATTGGTCCTACAAGCCTGGACAAGAGATAGTGTAGAAGACATTGTATCAGCATGATGTTTCAGTCAGGTAACACACTACCTATTACAACACATAATGTTCTGAATGCCTTCATGGATGGTGAGATAACCCACCAGAAATAGCATGTAGAGTCATGTATTGGTCCTACAAGCCTGGACAAGAGATAGTGTAGAAGAAATTGTATCAGCATGATGTTTCAGTCAGGTATGATACCTGATGCTGGCATGTCTGTCACTACACTCACCGTGGCCAATTTGGAAACAATATCACATATATGGGCATTGTTAAGGGGCACAGAGCACATATAGGTTGCAAACATCTGGATATTCTGTAAACATCTGTACAGAAGAATGGTATGGCCTGCATAATGGTTTAACATGCTACATGTGAGGCAGATGTTAACACGCTATATAAAGTAATGCCATCAGGGGATGCTAACCAGGCATGGATGGTACACACATCAAAATAGCATCAGCCATACATGATATGATTTTCACCCAAACACACACACACAGTTGCCAGTATTGAGATTAGAACTTCTACTTATCTAGTTATTACTATTATAGTAATACGCAATTATCAAATGCGCCACAGAGCCTGCATGATTTCATTTACTCCCAAGGTATTTCTAAGGTGAATGACATCAGCAGGCCTAGTAAAGTAGGGTGATGGGAAGTTTACAGGGTGGTACACAACTCAAAATGGTATAACCCACACAGTATATGATTCTCACATAAACACACACAGACAGTTGCCAGTATTGGGATTAGAACCCCTATCTATCTAGTTATTTCTACTATAGTGTTAAGCAGCTGACAGATGCAACACAGAGCTTACATGATTTCACATAGTCCCAAGGTACTTCTAAGGTGTGTGACATCAGCAGCCCTAGTAAAGTAGGGTGATAGGAAGTTTGCAGGGTGGTACATGACTCAAAATGGTATAACCGCACAGTATATGATTCTCACATAAACACTTGCCAGTATTGAGATTAGAGCCCCTACCACTCTAGTTATTTCTACTATAGTGTTATGCAGTTACCAGACATGCCACAGAGCTTACCTGATTTCACCTAGTCCCAAGGTACTTTTAAGGTGAATGACATCAGCAGGCCTAGTAAAGTAGTGTGATGTGAAGTTTATAGCATGGTACACACCTCAAAATGGTATAAACCACACAGTATATGATTCACACACACACACACACACACACACACACACACACACACACACACACACACACACACACACACACTTACTTGCCAGTATTGAGATTAGAATCTCTGCCTAACCAGTTATTTGTACTTTAGTGTTAAGCAGTTATCGCACACACTACAGAGCTTACTGGGCTAACAACTGGCCAACGGTGCTGATAACTGAACAGCTGAGGTAAAGTATTACAGGTGCCAGAAAGTCTGCCTTCAGTTTTTCCCTTAGATCTTGCTAGTTCTTTCTCTCCTGCACTTCATCCATTATTCTAGCACACCTGAGAGCCATCAGCAGTAGTCATTCCTCATGGAATTAGCTCCAGTCCACAGTAGTTATGACCACCCCTCCTGACGTGATTAAAGTGCAGTTGTCTGTGCTTTTGCCCATTAACCTGGTGCACTTGGACATTCTGAGGCACTGTTGCAACTGCCTCATGTACACAGACAACCATCTCCTCTAAACTCCCAACAATCAGACTTGTGAGAGATAACCCTATATCACCAAATTGGAAGATATACCCTCTCCAGCAAAGACTGCACAAGCTGGTCAAGAGGAGAAGGGTCAACACCTGCACCACACCACATGGAACACATACCCCTCCAGAACACCCACTATCACAGCTCTGACATACAAACAAAAACCACACACCCACCTTCACAGAGGCACTCAATAGAGATTTACCCAAACAGAAGAGACCACCAAGACAGACACCCACTTGATCACCACAACACAGAACAGACAACAGGACACATATCTCATCTACACAGTGTGCCCTTCAACCTAGGTCCCTAAGGCTAACCACCGTGTCTAATACAGTAATCATAGGTGGCTCAATAGTGAAGTACACAGATGTCCCACTTACTAGGTTGAACACAGAGAAGGTAACAGTCAGCTGTCTATCAGGTTTCAGAATCCAACACATAACATACCCAGTCAGGTCACTCCACAACAACTACAAGTATTCCTCTGTCATTGTCCATTGTCCATTGTGTGTGTGAATGACCTGAGACACACCTCCCTGGACTACATGCAAAGAGACATGGTGGAGCTCTCAGATCATGTAGGCCAGGCAGGAATGACAGTAGCCCTAAGCAGTATACTACTGTCACCCAGAATGATACCACAGTGCAAACAACAAATGATTGACTTCAACAATTGGCTTAAGTGTTTGCTGTCATTCTCAGAGGATCCAGTATCTGTCTGCTTGGGATGACATGATTGACAGACTGCAATGTCTTGCCAGAGATGGCCTGCATCTGTCACTCCTAGGTATCCAGGTACTGGCTAAGTGTCTTTCCATCCCTATAGTGTTTTTTAGGAGGTGTTCCAAATCAAATTACCACTGTAACAGCTATACATATATGCAAACTGAGGGTCATGCTGCTCAACATTAGACAGCTAAATCTTGAGATGCAGCCACTCAAAAGCACTCCTCAAACTGGAGAACATTTACATTTGTGCTGTAATGGAGACCTGGTTTACAGCAGCAGACAGCACTCCTGCACTACCAGGCTATAATTCATTCCACACCTGTCAGTCCTAAAACATGGACCACAGCTCCAAAGTAGTGGTGTCTCCATATTAATAAAGGATATGCACACCTCCAGACTATTATCCCAGAATAATGCATCTGAGATACTTCAGGTACAACTGACATTGGTTAATAGTGCAATCCAGATCATACCCTGCTATAGTTCCCAATCCATGTCCATAGACTCTCAATCCACATTCCTCAACACCCTGGAATCTATCAAGGTCCAACCCAGCACTGTCATACTAGGAGACTTTAACTACCCCTCCATTAACTGGGAAAGATACTCAAGCACCAATACACTGGCCCAACTCTTCCTGGAATTCATCAGCTCCAATGCCCCTGGAACAGCTCATTCTGACATCCAGTAGAGGAAGCAACATCCTTGACCTGTGTTGATTACTAACATATGGGACTGTTACTTGACAACAGTAGTCGATCCTTACCTGGTCAGATCCAACCATAAAGTAATCACCATGGAAATCCACATGTCACCCACACCCTCCACTAAGGTAACCACCTTGAAAACTTCTCCAAAGTTGACTTTGGACTCTTAAAAACAGAGGTGGATAACTTTTCAGCACCCATGCCAATAGGAAATGCCTCCATGACTGCCGAATCATACACAAATGCACTGTACAAACATGTACATCAATGCATGGAACTAGCCATAACCAACAGAACCATGACACTCTCCTCCAAACACAGGGGGCCAATTTGGTGGTCCCCTGCCATTAATAACCTGCACAACAGAAGGAAGAAACTGTTGCAGAAAAAGGTGGAGTCCCAAGAGTGGTAAAACCCCCTTATTAGCCTCAACAACAACTTGAGATCCCTCAATGAAATAATCTAAAGCCAGCTATGATGGAAGAATTGCAACAGACACTGATAACAATCACACATCCTTTGTTAGTGATATCAAGAACCTCCACAGCAATAGCAAGAAGTGCTCTGAGTTACTGCACAATGCTACCTCTTATACTGAGCCAACAGATATTGCCAACTTTCTTGCCAACACATTCTATGCCAGCTTTGCCCCTCTGTCCCCCCAGGGAAACAATCAATGCCAGAAGAATGCCAGGCATCCAGAATTAGTGCCATCCAGGTTACACCTGCATTGTCCATGTGCAAGAATACAGCTTCCATGGGACCCAAAATTATCCCTGGCTGTGTTCTACATGAACTACAAAGATATCTGGCACCACATCTGTGTGCCCTGTTCAGTCACAGTCTCACCTCACGCTTTGTCCCTCCAAAGTGGTGCACTACTACAGTCATTTCTCTCCATAAAGGTGTAGCAACTACAGGCCCTGGGAATTATCAGCCAATTAGCCTGACAAGTCTGATATGGTGCAGCTATGGAGTGCATCATCAGGGACCTGATCAACAAACATATAGGTAATCTCCTAACTCTGTATTCCACACAGTTTGGCTTTGTGAAAGGGAGATCATGCCTGCTCAACCTGATTGACTTCTTTGAGTCAGTCACCAGGGCTGTGTATGACAGTAAGGCACTGCATACAGCCTACATCAATCTGGACAAGGCTTTTGATACCATTTCTTAGTCAGGAATTATTGATGATTCAAACAAACTAGGCAGCAACCTGCAAACTGTGCTCACAGATAAAACACACAGTGTGAAAATAGTGAGCTCCAAGTCAGACTGGTAAACAGTCATGAGCGGAGTCCCACAGGGATCACTCCTGTGTACCCTCTTATTCAGCATCTACTTCTCAGGAGTCCAGGTCAACACAAAAAAACTCTGTCTGACCAAGTTCACAGACAATTGCAACCTGGGAGCCATCACTAACTCCACAAGTCATGCAGACATCCTACAGAAAGTCCTCACTGAGACCACTGACTCGTGTGGAAACCATAGCCTGAAGCTCAACAACACAAAATGCATCATCAGCCCCCTTTGGTAAAAACTCAGTTCCCACAAAATACCACACTGATGGGAGCCCACTGAACACTGCAGGTGTTATAAGAGATCTGGGGACACAGGATGACAGCAACCTCTCCTTTAACCACCACATTGCCACTTTGGTCAGGAAATCCTTCACATCTCATGATGCACATCTCACTACCAAGGGTTTTGGATCCAGGAAGAAAGAGGTCATCGTCTCTGCACACGCTTCCCTCATTAGACCAATCATCAAGTATAATGGCCCATTTGGCATGTACCTCACTAGACAACTGCAACAGCTGGAGAGGCCACAGAAGTACCTCACAATGAAGATCCTAGGCATGAAACACATGTCCTACACAGACAGACTCAAAAGACTCCAGCTATTCTCTGTCTCATATCACCTACATAGAGACAATCTCTGCTTGACTTGCAAAGCCATGTCTGACCCAGCTGTTTTAGAAATGCCACATCTAAAGACATCCCAGTCTCTCTGCACCACATGCTGCAGGGACCTCAACCTCATTACTACAATCAACACAACATGCTGGAGGGGCAGGTTCCTTACTCAGAGACCGCACACCCCCTGGAATAGACTTCCCATACATGTCAAGCAAAGCACCTAGATGAACATGTTCCAGAGAGATCTTGAGTGGATGGGTAATAGAAAGTTCACCCAGGGATCACTCCAGTGGCTATACTTGATAGATGCACTGGGAAGTAACATCAGGTGGCAAAATGGCAGGGCATTTCCATGGGCTAAACTTGTAATGGCTCCAGGGCCATTAGCCTAGTACACACCTATGAACCTATAAGGGGAGTGACATCGGAATGACTGATAAAGTAGACCAGTGGGTGGGTGACTTATCAAAATGCTTCTTCCTACAAACATACACACTTACACATACACTTATACACCCACATTTGCCAGATCTGAAAATAGAACCGCTGCCTATCTAGTTATTTGTACTATAGTGTTTCACAGTTATTGCATGCACTACAGAGGTTACTGAGCTGACAACTGGCCAAAGGTGTTGATAATCAGAATGACATCAGCCTGACTGATAAAGTAGCCCAGTGGGTGGGAAACTTATCAAAATACTTCTTCCTACAAACATACACACTTTCACACACACTTGCCAGATCTGAGAGTAGAAACCCTGCCTATCTAGTTATTTGTACTATAGTGTTACACAGTTATTGCATGCACTATAGAGCTTATAGGGTGATTGGTGTGCAATGGTACTTCTAAGGTGAATGAAAGCAGCAGATCTTGTGAAGTAGGGTATGAGTAGGAAGAGTCTCCTAATACTTGGACATATGGAGGCACACACACACACACACACACACACACACACACACACACACACACACACACACACACACACACACACACACACGCAGGTAGGTGATGTGATATTATAAACTCAACCTCAGAACTGTTACACAATGGGGTTCTCCTTTTATGCTGACACGTACAACTGTTTATAACTGGTATGGCAAGGTCCACAGCAGGACATCATTGTGTGGCTCACTCTGTCTGTGTCCCCCTGTGTCTCTCTATATCACTGTCTGTCTCTCAGTTCCCCACATCTATATGTGTATATGCTCGACATATGTTGTTATATATTGCCCAAATATATATGTGTGTGTGTGTATCTCATGGAACAGATGCAGATATATCACATATGGGCAAACTACAGCTAACTGAGGGTAATCCTGTCTGATGTGTCTGTGTGGGGACAGTTCAGGTTTACATAGCTGTCTGTATACAAAGACATATATACACAATACAGTCATATATTCCGATGTGGGTTCCAACATGTCCTGTGATTCTCTAAATTTAGGAGCATGCCCAGTGTGACCTTCTATAGTTAGAGTGGAACTCCATTCCAGAGATAGGTGTACTCCAGTCCAAGGTTTTGTGTGCTACAGCCATACCTCTCAGGAGTACACAGGACTTTCTTCAGGGTACTATTTTTGTCTACCAGATATTTTCTGACATATCTGTATCCTCAAACTGCAATGTATTGCGTCATTACCTAGTGCCAGACATCCTTAGAACATCACAGTGCTTTACCAGAGAAATACTAGTTGTATGATGCATAGACCAATATTATGAGGGCAGCTATGTAAATTCTTACCCAACAAGGCCATTTGTGAGGTGCGGCTACAGCCAGTGTACTAATGACACGTGGCTGTGTAAACAGTCCAGCGACCTGGTGATATACTGGCTGGGGATCTCCTGTCCTTGTCCAGACATCTTGCTGTCAGAGGTTGGGAGTTATGGATGTGGGTACCGACTTCATTCAAATGCGCAGGCATGTGCATTATATGTAAAAGCAAACATAAGAAAAAAGGATTATTGAGAATGACCACTGGCAACAGTACCACAAAGCACTTATATTCACAAAAGTCTTGGTACCTCTGCTACACATCCTTCAAGATGTCACTAATATGTGTAGTATATCCCACATAGCACTGAGACTTACAGGTATATTAGTGACAGAGCAGTATGTGCCACTAATATGCATAACATTTGGCACTGCAGTTATCAGCACATGGCCCTGTCAAAGGCAGCACTGTACCTACAGCAGTACAAGGCGACTGCCAGGCGAATGTACTGGCCAGATCCAGACAGTATTAACCACACATACAAATAGTTCATTAACCCCTGCATATTGTGGACAGGCAACATGTTTTCATGTGTAGGAACTCAGAGTGTAAAACAACTAGTAAACAAAAAGGCACTAAGGTAACATAACAGGTAACCTCACAAAACCTTTATTAATCCACAATTTGATGAATGAAGGAATAAAAAACAGCAACTTGAACTGACTAAGTGCTTTCACCCTCATGGGCATCTTCAGAGTCAGTTAACTTCAGTAAAAAAAAACCTTTAAATACAGCTATTAATTAGTGCTTGATTAATCAATGATGAAAAAGCAGGAGGGTAGTTAAATTAAACAATTATCCCCTAAAGTTCCTGTTCACCAAATCTTAAAGTCCTTTCTCAACAATACCTTGTTTGCTAGAATCTCAAGTAAGTAATAGCTACCCAGAATAAATAAATAAACCAAAATAAAACATCATAAAAAGCAGTGTGTGCAGTAATAAACATTCCATATAAAACAAGAAACATGTCTGTTAAAATATTTAAATTTACATAGTTTTATATTATATACAAGCTGCCTTGTATCTTAAAATACATGCTAGGGATAGTGCATCATTGATACCAGGAGCATTGCTGGCATCAAGTCTCAGTTGCCAAAGACATTCCCTTATTTCCAACATGGTTTTAAAGTTTTCATGTGTATTGGTATAGCCATGCCAATGTGTGCTATGCTATTTCCCTGCAAACATACATGTTACTGCTTTTGTGTGGGTGTATGGGGGGGCACACCTGTCAACTGTACACAGTTGCACAGACTGCTGATATTTCCTTTACATTTTGGTTCCATTTACAACATTATTGTGCCCTGTCTTGGGGACTGGAGGCATATCAGTAAAGAGCCCAGGTCAGAGTGTACTGGCATACATTTGAGTTTCAGACTTCTTACCCTTCATAGCCTTCATAGCCTTACTGTAACTGCAGCTCCTGCTGTGCTATCACTGTGTGAGTCTGTAAGGGGGTTAATTCAACATTGCTGTCATTTGTGTGCTTTTACCAGACATTTTTACAGACTTGCTGTGTTGGTGTGAGGAGTGGTTATGGGACCTATGACTCCCCAGTTAGTTGTCCCCACACATATACTGCAGTGAGATTTGCCACCATGGGTACTACTGCATAGGGTGTGGAGGCCAGTTTTGTCCAGACATTTCCTGATGTCCCACATAGCTGTCAGTTGTGTGCTGCTATCCCAGTAGGCCACCCCATTTCCTTGCATGCATGCAGCATTACCATAGATATGCTAGCAGAACATACTATTCCATTCATTAATTGTTAAGAAGACTGACTTACCTTGTGCTTGCGGCAGTTGGGAGGATGGTGCTTGAGGGCCGCCTATGTTGGATGCACACAGTACAGTGCCTATACATGGTAAGTTACAGGTAATTTGATGTGTGTGTCATCATTTTACTGTGTGTGTGAGTTAGAGAGAGGAGTCAGTCCCTGGGGTCCCTACAGTGTCAGTGTGCATGCTCTGCATTGCCTCTTTGTCAAGGCCTGATCATACTGGGCACACCTCTGTCTGCCTACAGGGAGCAGGCTCAGGTGCCTCCTCCTATGAGTCCCTCTGTGCCTGTGGGGACCTTGGCAATGGTGGTGGGCTGTGTGGCCCTTCTCCATGCTTTTCCTGCTGCAGCTGTTTCCTCAGGATCATATTGTGTAGCATGGCATATACTATGAATATGTGTGCATATGTGGCTGAAGAGTACTGCAAAGCTCCACTAGATATGTCAAGGCAGCAGAACTGTGACTTGAGAATCCCAAACACATGCTCTATAATGATCCTGGTTTATGCATGTGCCTCATTATGGCATTCTTGTGTGGGTATGTGTGAATTTCTGATGGGTGTCATCATCCATGGCTCCAGTGCATAACCAACATCCCCCATCAGATGGCCATATGGGACGTCCCCACTTGAAAATGCCTGGTACAGCTGTGATGAATGCCAGATGTGGGAGTTGTGATAGCTTCCAGGGCTGCCAGCACATGCATTCATGATAATGCCCTGGGCATTGCACATGACCTGATGGTTGATGCAGGGGAATCCCTTGCAGTTTATGTAGACCCTATCCTGTTTACCAGGTGATACTTTGATGTGGATGTGCATGCAGTCTATGGCACCCAGTACCTCTGGGTATTTTGCTACATGGTGGAAGAGATGCATATCGCTGTTCCTCTCCTCACGGGTGTTGGGGAAGTAAATGTGCTCACTGGCATGTGGTAGCAGATGTGGTAGCATGGCATCCAGGAACTAACTGGTGGAGTACCCTGGATGCAGATGCCTGTGAGACCCCTATGATGTCCCCAGTAGGTCTTTGGAAAGTACCTGTAGCTAGTATTCATAAGGCTAGACATACCTTGGTATCCACTGGGATGGGTTACCCTCTGTTGGCTCTGGGTCTGAGTTGAGGGTGGCATGGCTTGATGAGTTGCTGAAGTATGTCCCTGTCCACTCTGTAGCACTCTACTATCTCCAGATCATGTAGCTTCTGGTAGGTTACCCTGGGTCTGAACAGTCTTCTCCTCCTGGTCAGTCTGGGGTGGTTGCCAGCCTTATCCTCCTCACCACCCTCAGCCTCTAGCACATACTGATGTATCAAAGTGACAGCAGCCCCTAACATTTTGTCGGTTAAAATTCCACAAAGTGTGTACCCCACTAATGCAGAGTTTGTGGGAAACTGAAGATTTTTGTTTGCTCATTTATCTTTTCTGACGATTGCCTCTAGCAGTTTGAAGTGTTTTTTCCCTTTGGTGGAATACCCTGGATTTAGATGCCTGTGAAACTCCCATGATGTCCCCAGCAGGTCTTTGGAAAGTACCTTTAGCTAGAATTCTTAAGGTTACACATACCTTGGTATCCACTGGGATGGTTCCCCTCTGTTGGGTCTATCTCCGAGTTGAGGCTGGCACAGCTCGGTGATTTGCTGAAGTATGTCTCTGTCCACCCTGCAGTGCTCTACTATCTCCAGCTCATGTAGCCCCTGGTAAGTTACCCAAGGTCTGAACACTCTTCTCCTCCTCCTTGGTCTGTGGCAGTTGTGAGCATTATCCTTGTCTCTGCCATCAGCCTCTAGCACATATGATGGATCAAAGCAATGGCAGCCCCTAACATTTTTCCAGTTAAAATTCCCCCACATGTACGCACCAATGGTGCAGAGTTTGTGAGAAAAAACAGACTTTAAGGTGTTTCCATACTTTATACTGTTGTGCTGCAGATGCTGCCTGTATGATTGGCTGACATTGATACATCCTAGCTGCCAGCTATATTGCTCATGGCTTTGACTTGGCCACTGCGAGCGTTAGAGGCATTAGTGGTAATATGTGCAGGATTGTATTTCTTCTGCTGTTGCCCATTTTTTAATTACTTTTTACTTACATCTCCTCCCATTTTCAGCTATGCAGCCACCTGCCAGCTGTATTACTGAGTGCTTTGAATGACCCATTGTGAGTTGCAAGAGTCCCATATTAGTGATTTCTACTTCAGTTCTCCTTTATTGTGCTGTTGCCCTTTATTTCTTTTTTTAGTTACATCTCCTCCTATTTTCAGCTATCCAGCCACCTGTATTATTGAATGCTTTCAATGGCCCATTGTGAGTTACAGGATCCCATATTACTGATTTGTAAGGCATTTCCCTTGTTCTGCTATTTCCTTTTTTTCTCCTATATCCTTCCTGTTTAAGCCCCAGGGCACTTTGCGCAAACCCGTTTAGCTAGTGTAAACAATGCTAAGATAAAAAGGCCCTTCCCTGGACGCGAACAAGATTACTGTTTCTGTACTTAGCTAAACACAGCTTAGCTATCTGGGACACACCCCCTCTCTTAGCTATGCTTAGCTAACTACAAACCAGGACAGCAAAGCTCCAATGTACTTACAGCAAGCATGACACACACCCTTTTCATGTTAGTTGCTCCTCCTGTCTACACGGTGGTGTTAGAGCACCTCCACGGTTAGGTGCAGTGTGACACTTAGAATAATTTTGTGATTCAGTAAAAGTCCCTTCATTAACATACCCCACTGCCTTACTCCATAGTTACCGCACTAGACATGACCCTTTCCACTTAGCAACCAGTGTTCCCTGGCATTGTTTTGATTCTGCTTGCCACAGAGTATAATGGGAAAATGCAGGTTTGCCTTAAAATTCACTTTTCACATTTTTCCCCCACAATCCAGTCTGCGCGGTGCTGCCCTATGCTTAAATAGCCGAGATCGGACAAAAAAAAATACATTTTTATTTTTATAAAAATTAAACAGTTTTCCATGCCAATGGCCATATATTTGGCCATTGGCATGCCTACAGATTAGGGCACATGTTTTTATTGCAGCTGTCATGGCTCCATTTTCCTTTATGCAGAAATGTATTCGGCTAGTAGCCGAATACATTTCTGCATCTTACATTGTTCCTGCATGGTTACCTGTCTGCTTTCTGGATAACTAATTCACCTCATTTGCACAAGTGCAGTAACAAATGGTTTACATCAAAAGGCGGAACTCCTGCAGTATCAAGAATCCTTGGAACTAGGTTCACAAACTCTGAGAAATTTTTCCAAATACAGAAAAATGTGCATAAATACAGGAAAACTTTTACAAGCACAGAAAAAGTTTGCAAAATTTAGAATTTTGTTGGGCAAACTCGGGAGAACGTTACTAAACTCAGAGCAGCTTTTTCAGTATCAGAGGAGGTTAGGAACTATCAGGATACTGTTAAAATAACCTAAGAGCAGTACAGTAACAAACAGATGGTGTTTCTTTATAAAGTGCAGGCTGAAAAATAGTGATAAATTCAAACAAATCAATAAATGCAGCACAGAACTGTTCAATAGCACTGGGATATTTAGAACAAGTGCAAAAAGTACTTATATCATCTTTCTAGGTCCACTGATGGCTTTAGATGTAATCCAAGGTATGAGAGTCTACCAAGGTTTAAGGAGGGACGGTGCAGAAATACAATGAAAACAAAGTATGTTAACATACTTAATTTTTCTTGTATTTTGCTGTGCTCTCCATAGCATATTCCAATATAAAAGTCTGGCTAATCAATGGTACTTTAGCAACCAGACTTTTTTCTTTTGGTATATGTGCAATTTACAATAGGAACACTGGTTGGGCTGTCCAATCTGCATGCACGCTTTTCAATAATAATGATCTGTCATTGTATAATTGTATATAATTGTTATAGTGTCTGTCAAGTTAGGAATTATGACTTTATTTCCTTCTCCTATGAGCACTTTGATCCTTCAAGCTTCACCTTCAAGATTAAACCCAACCACATCGGTGTAAATCTTACTATAACCTCAACATTAAGTATTATAGCTATGTAACTTAATAAAACATAGTTATTCATTACAGCTATATCTTCTTTTACTGATAAACTGTATAACAAAATTTGCTAAATCAGAAAAAGGAGAAAAGGTGGGAAGGGAGGAGAGGAAGAGCAAAAATAAGAGAAAAACAAAAATGGAGGTAAACAATTTTAAGAGTTAATCTTCACAGTAAAATTAACGACAATGATGCTACTATCCCATGTTAAAAAAAAAACTAAAGAAGGCAATGGCAGGAGGTGGGAAAGGGAAAGCAGGAAGGGAAAATAAACTCATTATTTAATGAAATTGTTTTATATACCACTGGCAATAAGTAAAACAATAAATATTTAAATCAGAACTCTAAAAAACACACCGTACAAGTGCACCAAAGAAATAGCCCAGTGAAAATCTTTGTTGATAAATTCAATCTTCAATTCATATCCCAAATGTCCTAAGCTCCCATTCCAGAAGCTGGTTAGATGTATCTGAGCAGCATGTTTATTAAAGATTTAAGGAGAAGGATGGGCTGCTGTATCTGAACACCATTTAACTGGTTCCGTTCATCTTCTACCCTCAGCCATTCAAAATGCAGTGTCCAGAGACATTCCTAAAGTCTGATGCATAATACTTGTATCAGGCCACCTTATGTTATATATATATCATGTTCGAAATGGGTGAGGGGGAGTTCATCACAGTTTCTAGCAATAATTTCCTGAGTAAAAGTGCACTGAATAGAAAAGGTTTGAGCAGAGAAACCTGACTGTGCAAGGGAGCTTTACTTACCTTCTATAAAAGGGTAAAATCCTCCATACCAATTCACAGATGACTAAACAACTTTTTAAACCGCAGGTACATTACAATAAAACTGTGTAGACATTTCCATCATTATACTTTATTGGTAGGGTGGGTACAAATTTTATAAAATCAAAAAAAGTATTTAACAATTTCCACATTAAACTTTCAGCCTCGTGGTGTAAGTCATTTGAATGGTGGGGAGTCAGAATTTCAGCTTGGACCTCCCACTCTGATTTGGATATTCAGTTCTCCCATTTTTTCCAGAATTACTTTAGAAATTACAAAAACAATAGGATTAAGCATTCACTGAGAATCAAAAACATGTCATCTGTTATCACACAAAGGTACTCTCATAGATGCAGAGGTGCACAGTTTGGCCTAAAGGTAATTAGCAACTAGCCAGCACAAATCTTGTAGCCCAAGCTACAATTACTTAAGAACCCATGTGTTGAAACATCAGTCTTTGTGGTGATGGAGTGATTTTTGCAACTGTGGACTGGGATGTTGTAAAGAGAAGTAGGGATTAAGTAGCACAAATACACCTACACAAGTGCTCATGAGCTATATTGTGATGCTATGAAAATGGGTGGAAGCCATGATAAGTGACTCACAGTGATGTTTACATATGGTTTTATTGCTTTAAATGGGAAGGAAACAGGTTTAAATAGGAAAGGAGGAAGAGGGGTGGATCAAGCAGAGGAACATGTATAATGAGACAGTGAAGGTAAGAATGGGGGTAGGGAGGGGAGAAGGGTATATTTTTTATAGAGAGATAGGTGCCCATTTTACTTTAAGAAGGGTAGATAGGAAAGGATGTAAGGGGAATGGTAGGGGTGAAAAAAGAGGTATGGACATGGAGGGTACATAAACATAAAACACAGACAAAGGCCATCAAGAGAGGTACTGGAAGAGAAGAGGTGGGTTTGACAATGGAAGTACTGAGATACAGAGGGAAGCCAACTGGTGAAAGGAATGACTGGACAGCAAACTGAACAGGTAAAGAGGAGATGCACCAGGAAGGGGAGCATCAGGTTGGGAGATAGGGTGGGTATTCCACTCCTTTTACCATTTAGCATCAGCTAGACCTATAAATAGATCAACCACCACCTTGATTGTCTTCCTTTCTAAGACCTGCCTAAGATGATGGAGATGGCAGAGCCAACAGAGGTGCAGCTCCTGGTGCCATGTGAGGAACATCTCCAGGTAGCCACTCTGGGCATCAAACCAATAGTCCATATTCTACCCTCCACCTGCACCAACTCCTGCTGGGTAATGAATTGTGAACCCCCTGGTAGTGCTAGTGGAGGGAACAATACCACTCACTTCCAGATGTGCAATGTCACTGTCCGCACTGCGAGGATTGGGTGGCATCACTGCTAGGAGTGGGTGGCATGGAGAGAAGCCTTCAGTGGTAAGTTGAGAATGTTGAATGTTATATGTTAGTGTGGGTGTGTGTGTGGGGGGGGGGGTTGTGGCCCTATAGACATGTGGTTATAGTCAGAGATATTGTACATGTATTTGCATAGTGATAACATCTATGAAACCTAACATTCCTATGTGGACAGTATTCTGTATCACATTAAGAGAAGCAACAAGATACAGCTAGCAGCAAGTGCTTTGCAAACACTGCAAAATAAGTTGCTATGCACCAGGGCACTCAATATAGCTTTTGGACAAAAGACAACTGTATGCCAGGTGAAGGAATCACCAACAGGGGCATATGGTAGAGTAATGCTTAGGCAATTTGCCACAAAATGGCCCATTCCCACCACCTGCCAGAGACCCCAACCCAATAACCCCCATATGATTCCTCCCATGGCCCTCCTATAACATTTCCCACCAGTACCACAACACCTCCATGGCCACTCACATAACCCCCTCCCCATTGACTAGCACACAGAATAAACATACACTTTGGGTCAGTGTGGACAGTATGGGGATGTGGTAACAACCCTGCATGTCCATGAGACAGAGGATATGCAGTATAGGAAGACAGAACAGATTATCTCTGTGTAGGAAGGCAGAGCATGTTATCTCTGTGTAGGAAGTCAGAGCAGGTTATCTCTGTGTAGGAAGACAGAGCAGGTTATCTCTGTGTAGGAAGGCAGAGCATGTTATCTCTGTGTAGGAAGTCAGAGCAGGTTATCTCTGTGTAGGAAGACAGAGCAGGTTATCTCTATGTAGGAAGACAGAGCAGGTTATCTCTGTGTAGGAAGACAGAGCAGGTTATCTCCATGAAAAGAAAAATGATGTGTATGTCATGAACATGTGGATTTGTCATGTGGGTGTGGAAAATAATATATATTTATAGGGTCTGTCTTACTGTACAAACAACTGTGAAAGAGTTGTCTCAGTGAGAGCCATGCAAGCTATGGCAGTAGCTATGGCTAGGCCACAGTACTTTATCAAATATTACATCTCTCTGACCTCTTCCTTCCATGGGCTCAGAAGGTCAGATGGGCACCTCCTCAGGTCAGTGAATTGTTGTCAACACTGGTCACCAGATCACCATTGCAAGGTATGCAGTAGTCCTAGCAGCACTGTATCTGGCATTCACTTTATATTAAGGACCATCATAAGAGTTCCTAATCAGGCATGCTCAGTGGTCACTAAATAATAGATGAAGAAAGATCTTGCTTTATTTAAAGTGCCACCTGGGAACCATACCACCATCAGTGCTCTTGGACATGCTGGCTGTTCATCAGGTCACAATCCAGAGAATTGTGGTTGCCCTGTCATGGCTGTGAACATTGCTGTAGTTGCACACCATTGGGCTGCTATGTTGCACCACCAGTTATGGAGTCAGGACTGCACAGTATGAATATATACATCATGGAGTTCTGGTATGAGCAATGACATGAAAACATTTTACAGATATCACAGTTCATCCATTTCTTAATTTGTTTGATCTTTATCTCCTCTACAACCCATTCAACTGCAATAAATTACCCTATGTCCCTGTGGGTATTATCATTCTTCCAAAACACATTTGACTTCAAACAGCTTAGTCATTAATCGCACACCATTTTTCTCTCATGTTCATGCTTTACAGGATAACTAATTTTTTTTTTCCGTTTGTCACTTGTGTCCTTAGAATGAAGATCCTATCACCACCAACACCTCTGAAGCTGCAGGAACCCCTCAGAAAACTGGAGATGATAGATGCTGCATTCAATGATGAGGACACTTGGAGACAGACCTGAGATAATGCAATATACCTTCTTTGATATCACAGTCAAGGAAGATGCGATGCCCCTGCACTGTCCCAGTAACCAAGGAGCCTCAATCCTCACCACTGGCAACAGTAAGGGATGTGCACAATGGGAAGATGACAAGTACATACGTAGTAAAGTATAATTTCCCTTAAGAACACACAGAGATCACAGTCAGTCTGGGATCTGGTTTCTCCCTCTTTCTTCAGATCCATAATTAGACTCCCCATTGGCACAGATATAGGGTTTAGGTCTCAGCTGAGGGGGTCAATCCAAGAGCTCCAGCACCCCTCCTGCCAAGCCAGTGCATCGTGTCCCTGCCCAAGTAGCTGACACACACACTTTGAGACTTGATTTATATACAAACACACAGACACTCCATGGGAAGGCTGGCACATGTTTACTAGCTATGCCCCTTCTGCCCAGACTATAAGGTAGTTATCACTGCCAGTAACCCATCTTTCTCAGCTACTTAAGGCCCTTACAAAGAGTTACTAATCCTACTGTGTAATGTTACTATTATCCAAATGGTAAGTGTGACCAAGAGTAAGGCTATTTAGTAGTGTCCTGTACAGTGTAACCAAATACATATGCCAGTACTCTAAGAGCTTAACTATATCTCACAAATATCAGCCACAAAGATAGCTTTAACTACATTTAATAATAAATAATAAAAGAACAAGACAATACTCAATCAACACAGTAACTACAGAGTTCAAAATCACAGGAAATATTTTAAAACAATATTGCAGAACAGTCTCAAATAAATACAGAAAACACCTAAACTAATATTTATTATATTCCTTTGTATATCTAAGAAAGATACTATGCCCTAAGTCTTACTTACAGAATAACACACAGGCAGAAGTGCTGATGATGGATGTTTCCAGGTCTAAGACAAAATACAAAATGCACACATTCTCTGAGAGAATTCTTAAATTACTATCAAACATTACTGCTGGATCAGCTTGGATGACATCACTCTTTGTCACCTACCATCAGTCCCTAGGCTAACAGAAACGAACATGTCTGTGTTAAAAATACATATCTCTCGGATGTTTGCTGAGAACTGGAAGTCGTAAAACAATTAAAGACTATTACATTTTAGACCTAGTAATTACTTCTCTCCAAGACAACAGAAAAAACTCTAGCTCTAGACATTGTGTCTGTTTCACTGAAACTAAGAGATAACACAATTGTAAAACAATTTTAACTTATTTTCTTGAAGTTTTGTAAATTAACTCTGTATGTTCCAGCTTCTACTATTAAAACATATATTTGCACAAGTATATAGTTTATATGGGTCCCGGACAGTTTGCCGAACGGCCGTTTCTCCGAAACTGAAATGGCCGGGCATACTTGCATGAAAGTGCTTTTTGCCAAAAAAGCACTTTCACCCAAGTATGCGAAAAGGTAAGGGAAATCATGAGGGAATAGCTGTTGCTGAGATCATAGTACAGTGGGGATAAGGGAATATTCCCTTTCCCCCACTGTAGAGCGATCTTGGAGTGAAAATATAAAAGTAGGGGGGTGTGGGGGCTCAGCCCCCCAGATGGGGGGTGCAGGGGGGCTTGCCCCCCTGCGTAAACATGAGTATTGTGTTTGTTTGGTGTTTTTTTTTTTTTTTTTAGTGTTTCTTGGGGACTTTAACGAAAGTGCTTTTTCAGCAAAAAGCACTTTCGCTAAAGTGGATTCAGTGATTTGGTTTCGGACAATTGAACTTTCGTTCAATCATCATGGACCCAGTTTATATACATTTCTGTTCTTTTCAAGTAGGGTACACTGTGGACACATCCTTGAAGCTCAGTACTGTACAAACCTTGTTCAACACACACTTCTCCACCGGTAGTTTAATATACACATAACATATAGTTCTCTTACATTTGTAAGACAAGCATATGAATCATATTGATATTCACAAATGACATATGATTACTTACAGAATTCCAGGTAGCTGGGCTGGCAGTGTCACAATCCCCTCCAAAAAAATAACTTAAGCTATTTTTTTTCAAGTGTCCCTTGCGAAATGTTGCTTGAGAGGGTTGAGCCTATCTAGGAATACCTTACCCCATTCCCTGTCTAAGGAGCCCATCTGCGTTGGCATTGATAACCCACTGCAGTGCTGCACTGTCATATCATATGCTCGTGACCCTAGGCTCTACCTTAGTAACTTGGCATTTTGCTGGCTGGCTCAATGTAGCCATGTTAAGGGATTGTGGACTGTAACTACAGGGAATTTCCTTCCATACAGATAAGGCTGAAGTTTCTGCAGTGCCCACACTATGGTTAGGTATTCCTTTTCCATAGCTGCATAGCATTCCTCCCTGGTTTGGAGCCTACAGCTGAGATATACCACTGGGTGCTCTTCTCCCTCTGAGGAAACCTGGCTAAGTACAGCCCCCACCCCATGGTTTGAAGCATCCACATGTACAACAAATTCTTTGCTGTAATCTGGACTGGCTAGCACAGGGGGTCCTCACAAAGCTCCTTTAAGCTTCTGGAATGCCTTTTCACATGCTGGGGTCCACACTACCTTATTTGGCCTGGTTTTCCTTGTCAGGTCTGTGAGGGGAGCAGCTATGGTACTATAACTGGGGATGAACTTTCTGTAGTACCCTGCTGTCCTTAAGAATGCCCTCATCTGCTTTTTGGTAACAGGGGCAGGCAATTCCTGAATGGCTTCCACTTTGGCAGATTCTGGCCTGATCTTACCACTCCCCACTCTATGTCCAAGGTAAGAGACCTCTGCCATACCCACCTGACATTTGCTGGGCTTAATGGTCAACCCTGCTCTCTGAAGGCTGCCCAGTACCTCCCTGACATGCTGAATGTGCTCTTGGCAGGAATGGCTGTAGATGGCAATATCATCTAAGCAGGCAAGGGCAAAATGTCCTGCTTCTGCTAGGATATGATCTACCAGGCTCTGCAAAGTCTCTGGGGCATTTTTCATCCCAAAGGACATCTTCGTGAACTCATACAAGCCAAAAGGAGTCACAAGGCTGACCTCTCTCTAGCACTGGTAGTCAAGGGCACATGCCAGTAGCCCTTGGTAAGATTAATAGTGGTAAGATACTTAGACCCACCCAGCTTCTCTAGGGCATCATCTGTCCTAGGCATGGGTAAGCATCTGACTCTGTGTGACTATTTCATTTCCTGAAGTCCATACAGAACCTGGTGCTGCCATCCTTCTTTAGCACCAGCACCACTGGGGAGGTCCAGGGGCTGCTAGTCTCCTGACTTACCCCTAGTTCCAACATTTCATGTATCTCCTTCCTCAGAATCTGTATGAATCTCAGGCACCCTATAAGGGGCCTGCTTAATAGGCCTTTAGGATCTTGTATCCACATGGTGCTGTACTAGGTGGGTGAAACCTGGTTTCCCAGTGAACATGTCCCCTAACTCCTGTAACACTGCTTGGATTTCTCAAACTTGGGTAGGGGATAGCTGCTGGGACATTGCTATCCCTTCCACTGTGGTGTCAGTTTGAGCCTCACTGAGGAAATCAGTCTTCAGATCCCCCCCAGATTCCTCTTGCCATCCACTGAAAATATTCAGAACAAGGGCCTCCCTATCATGGCAAGGTTTCATCATGTTAACATGGTACAATTTCGTCCCCTGCCTCCTGCCAAGCAGTTCTACCATGTAGTTAACATCACTGACATTCCTTACTACCTTGTAGGGTCCCTCTCAGGCTGCCTGCAGCTTGTTGCGTCTGATAGGAATGAGAACCATTACCTGATGTCCTACAGCATACTCTCTAGCTCAAGCATTCCTTTCAGACCAGACCTTTTTCTGCTGTTGGGCTTCTGCCAAGTTCTCCTGGGCCAAGCCCATGAGTTCTCTGAGCCTTGTCCTGAGGTTTAGGACATATGCCACAACAGACTCATTGTGGGATTCACAATCATCCTTTCACTCATCTCAAATCAAATGTAGAGGTCCCCTCACCCTATGCCCATACAACAACTCAAAGGATGAAAAACCTGTGGATTCCTAGGGAACCTTTCTGTAAGAAAACAACATATGGAGAAAATATTTGTCCCACACCCTCTTAAAATGGTCTGCAAATGGCTGTAGCATCATCTTGAGTCTAGAGTTTAACCTCTCAAAAAGACCATTAGTTTAGGGATGGTAGGGGTTGGTCTTTAGGTGCTTCACCCCACAGTACTTCCACAGACAAGCCAGCAGGTCTGATATGAAACTGGCATCTCTGTCAGTCAGTATTTCTTTTGGGAAACATACCCTGCTGAAAATCTCTAACAAAACATTTGCCACCTTTTCTGCCTTAATGGAAGACAGAGCCACTGCCTCAGGGTATCTGGTAGCATAATCTACTACCACTATGATATACTTTTTCCCTGTGGAACTTGTGGTACTCAGAGGCCCCACAATAACAATAGCTACCCTCTAAAATGGCTCCTCAATCACAGGCAAAGGCATCAAAGGAGCTTTCACCTTGTCTCCTGCCTTGCCTAATGTTTGGAACTGCTCACATGTCCTGAGGTACCCTGTTACATCTCTGGAAATCCCAGGCCAATAGAAGCTCTGCATAATATGTCTCTTTGTATGCTTTATGCTAATATGACCTGCAAAGGGATTATCATGGGCTATGGCTAGAAGTGACAGATGGTAGGCTGTGGGCACTACCAACTGCTGTATTCTCGCACTCTCTAGCCCTCCTTCAGGGGTCCACTCTCTATATACAGTAACCCTTTGCCCCAGTATACAGATTCCCCCTTCCCTTGAGAATCAGGTGCCTCACTAGCTACTTCCCTCAGGTCATGTAATGTAGGGTCTGAGAGATGAGCCTGTCTCAACTCTCTCTTTGTAACCCTTCCCAGCTCCCCTTCCTCAGGAAGTCTGGTATCCTCTGACAGTGGTGCCTCACTGTCAGCCTGGGTACTACTATTCACTTCTGCCCTTGCAGTCACTATGTCCAAGGGAACATCAGTACCCACAAGCAGCTGTGGCACACCTTCAGTCTCACTGCAACAGGGTAGCTACTTCCCCTGAAGTAACCACCTCACGAGTCCTGGTTGCAAGTGTGTATTCTGTCTAGGTCTGCCCCAAGTTTGTCTCCAAGACTGACTGTGTGTAACTGCATGCACACAGAGTACTGCATTATCAAAATCATTCCCTATCAGGACATCTGCAGGGATATCTTCAAACACACCTATTTGCTGGCTTCCTTTTCCACCCTTCCAGTCATGGTGAATCCTAGCCAGAGGTATTTGGAATGGGGTCCCTCCTAAAGCTCTGACTGGAGTAGACTGCCCAAGCAAGTAGTGCTCCTCTGTAACCATTGCAGGCTTCACAATGGTTAGGTCAGAGGCTGTGTCTCTCTTAGCCATGGTCTCTTTCCCATTCACTAAGATAGGATGCAACTTCTTGTGGTAGTTTGGTACCCTTGTTGTCTCACGACAACCTACTGTTGTCATTTTGTCATTCCCACTTACTGGCTCTCCCACCTTTTGTTCCCCACCTTGCCTCCGTGGACATCTATATGCTACATGGCTCCACTGGTTGCATTTAAAACATTTAACCCTTGGTACTGGACATGTATCTGCACTGGTGGCTTACCTTCCTAATGGCAGACTCTGTTGGGGCATTCTGGGCTGCCCACCATGGGTTCCCTTAGACCCATGAGAATACTGTGTGTCCCTTTCCTGTGCAGTGATGCCATGCTTGCTAGGTATAGGTCTCCTTCATCCCCAACTCATCTGCAGTAGTGCATTGTCTATTAGATAACCAGATTCTCATGTCCTCAGGCAAAGTGCTAAGAGCTTGTTCCCTCACCAAAAGGTCTGTGAGCCTTTCAAAAGTGATGACCTGAGATCCACTCACCCACCTTTGAAAATAATTGTTTAGTTCAGCAACATATTCACACACACTTTCATCTGCCTTGCATCTATGCTCACAAAACTTTTTCCTATAAGCTTCAGGTGTTAAGCTAAAACATTCTAAACAACAATGCTTTACAACATTATAATTGAAACAATCAGTATCAGACAGTTTAGAAATTACCGTTAGAGCTTTACCATGGAGTAAGGTGATCAGGAACTGCACCACGAGCCTTTGGTCAGCATTATACTGTTTACATACCCTCTCAAACATATGAATGAAACTATCAGAATTATCACCTCTGTAAATCGTGGAAGAAATTTACTGACCTTTTTTTGTTTCTGGGGTTCGGTTACTCCCTTGCCCATTGACTCTGGTGAAGAGTCAGCATCTCCTTTTCATGTTGCCTCTGCCTCTCCTTCTCCTCATGTTCCAGGCATTACAAGTTTCTTATTTTTCTCAGCCTTCAGACTTTGCAGTTTTTCATTTTTCTCAGCCTTCAGACTTTGCAGTTTCTCACTTTCCTCAGTCTCTAGACATCTCAGACTCTCTGCCGCCTCTATATCCAAATGCTTGCCTCTAGCTCAAGTCTCTTTAACTCCAGATGGCTTTTTAAGTCTTCTCTGGAAAGGTTGAGCTCTCCATTTTCTGAGAGTTGTACATTTCCAAAGCCAGTCTGATTGTCCTCCTGGCTGCTCTTCTGCAATGCAGCTGTGAATAAATCTGCAATCATGTCTGTTTTAGTCAAGTTGGAATGCACCAGTCCTTTAGCCTGGCACATCTCAGTCAATTGGCTCCTTGTTAGCTTGCTATACTCCTCTGCTGACATGCTTGCCTGCTCTCCCTTACTAACTAAGCTAACAAAAAAAATAAAACAATTGTGATATGAACACTGAATATTCACTGCATGGCTGATTGAGAGTACAAACACCTTCACTGACCACTGTACACAGGCTACAGGAATTCAATGTCCACACCACTACAAGCCAATTAATATGTGATGTGGCTAGCTCACCACTATCAACCAATTAATATGCGATGTGGATATCCCACCACTGCCAAACAATTACTATGTGTTGCCCCTGCACTGGCCAGTAACCAAGGAGCCTCAATCCTCACCACTGGCAACAGTGAGGGGCATACACAATGGGAGGATGACAAGTACACAGGCAGTAAAGTACAATTTCCCTTGAGAGCACACAGAGATCACAGTCAGTCTGGGGGCTGGTTTCTCCCTCTTTTTCCAGATCACTAATAAGACTCCCCACTGGTACAGCTGTAGGGTTAAGCTCTCAGCTGAGGGGATCAAGCCAAGACCTCCACCACCCTCTCTGTCTAGTCAATGCTTTGTGTCTCTGTCCAAGTACCTGACATATACACACACTTTGAGATTTGATTTATATACAAACACACAGACACTCCCGGGAAAGTCTGGCACAGGTTTACTAGCTATGCCCCCTTCTGTCCAGACTATAAGGTAGTTATCACTGCTACCAACCCCTCTTTTTCAGCTACTTAAGGCGCTTACTAAGGATGACCAATCCTGCTGTGTAATGTTACTATTATCCAAATGTTGAGTGTGACTAAGAGCAAGGCTATTTAGGAGTGGCCTGTGCAGTGTCACCAAATACATATGCCAGTACTCTAAGAGATTAAATATGTCTCACAAGTATCAAACACAAAGATAGCTTTAAATATATTTAATAATAAATAAAAGAACAAGACAATACTCAAGCAACACAGCAACTACAGAGTTCAGAGTCACAGGAAATATTTTAAAACAACATTGCATAACAGTCTCAAATAAATGCAGAAAACATCTAAACTAATCTTTACTATAGTACTCTCTATAGCTAAGAGAGATAGTATGCCCCAAGTCTTACTTACAGAGTAACATGCAGGCAGAAGTGCAAATGATGGATTTTTCCAGGTCAAAGACAAAATACAAAATGCACACAGCCTCTCTCTCTGAGAGAGTTCTTAAATTACTATCAAAAATTACTGCTGGATCAGCTTGGATGACATCACTCTTTGTCACCTGCCTTCTGTTCCAGGCTAACAGAAACTAACATCTCGGTGTTAAAAATGCATATCTATTGGATGTTTGCTGAGAATTGGAAGTCGTAAAACAATTAAAGCCTTTTACATTTTAGACCTAGTAATTACTTCTCTTTCAAGACAACAGAAAAACCTCTAGCTCTAGACATTGTCTGTTTCACTGAAACTTGAGAGATAACATAACTGTAAGACAATTTCAACTTATTTTCCTGAAGTTTTGTAAGTTAACTCTGTATGTCCCAGCTTCTACTATTAAAACATACATTTGTACAGGTGTATAGTTTATATACATTTCTGTTCTTTTCTAGTAGGGTACACTGTGGACACATCCATGAAGCTCAGTACTGTATAAACCCTGTTCAACACACACTTCTGCACCAGTAGTTTAATATACACATAACATATAGTTCTCTTACATTTGTAAGACAAGCATATGAATCATGTTGATATTCACAAATGACATATGATTATTTACAAAATTCCAGATAGTTGGGCTGGCAGTGTCACAGAAGAGATATAAGTATGTAGCACTTTTACTTTTAGAGCAGAAGAAACTAACAACATTATATTTCTAAAAAAAATTGCTGAAGTTCTGTGAATGAAAGAAAAAATTACATTATGTGCAACATCTTCTTTTCTAGCAAGCAAAGGATTCAGACAAAGCAGATGCTTAAGACACTGAACATAAACTCATGGATTGAGTGTGCTTGCTTATAAAAAACACAATCTTGTTGGAATTACTAAAAATACATTAGAGTTCCAAGTATGCACACAAGTACACACACATTTTACTCGTATAACTTGTTTAAATAAGGTATCAATGCATTGCATATATTTTGCAGATGCATACAATTATATAAATTAAGTATATCATAACTTCTAATAAAATACCAGCTAGCCATCCTTTCACTTGCACTGATACCACAGTACCAGATCACACAGCCAAGATACCCTGCTAGCAAGTAACTGCATAAAAAATTAAGGGAAATGTTTTTCAGACTGATATTTCAGCCAGCATACTTTTCTAAGGCTGCACATTCAAACAGCATTGCAAAGTTATGGCTGCAATTAATACATCATTAGGAGAAGGATACATTATATGAAACAGTAAGCATACTCAGTTTGCTTAATCAGGCACTTTTTAGCATTATTCATAAATAGTATATAAATGCTATAGAACTTCAGCTGTATACAGGTTAAAACAAATTACAACATAATGACTGAAAGGTGTGCAAATATTATACAATAATAAAATACAAAAACACGTATGGATAGATGGCAAATCAGACATAATATGTTTAGCTTTTTTTGTCTCAATTATTTCAGATTAGAATTCATATTTGAGACAAAAGGGCTAAACATGTGCAGAACAAATTACCTGCATCAGAATGACTAGAAGCTTCAATGAGAGCTGGACCACATAGGAGAATTGCCTAGCTCCTGCAGAAAACAACAGTCATACACAGGACACCGCATTCTCCTCCTGGTATGTTTAGGGAAATCAACAGTAATGAAACAGAAAAAAATAATCCCACAATATGACAGTAGCCCTAATACTAGCCTTTAATAGTAGAGGAGTGATTGGTTAAGGTGATCATTTTGGTGGGCTTGGTACCTGTGGTCAGAGGGAAAAAAAATTCTCTCTAGAAGTCCAAATATTCAGCTACAGGTTCAGGCAGACAGCTTATAAGTTGTAAATTAAATCATTCTACTTTCCTGTCTTTATAAATGAGACTGTTATTTGCCCAAGATGGAGTGAAGGCATAGCTACAGCAGTGAGTTCTATTCAGTACCAAAGTAGTCCCACCTACTGCAGGCCAGCACAAATCAACTTTTGTTTGCCCTATCCAGTCACTGCCATTCCACCATTATTAACATTGGGGATGTAACCCAAAAAGGTTGTACATGTGAATAGATCAGGACAGAGGTTACACAGTGCTATAAATAGTGCTATTAATATAAAGTAGAAATGTGCTACTGCCTACTGACAATTTAAAAAGAACATTTTCCATTTTCTTTTTCTGTTTTCTGAAGTGTTGTCAATAATGACTGATTTACAAAACTAGGAAAACATAGAGAAAATTTACTTTTTAAATTATTGATAGTCAGTAGCACATTTCTATTTTTTTAAGTAGTGGATAGCTAACTTCCTATTAAAAGTTAAGAAAAAAATTAACAAAATATGTCATGTTGTTGTCAGTGCCTCCTTATATGGAATGAAAGGGCAAGTATAGGGTTGCACAGCCAGCAGGTTAACCAGATGCACACGAGGCAAGTTGCTCATGGCAGCCGTAAAGGAGAACATTTAGGTAACTTATCAGGATGAATGGGATATGGCGGTGGGCATCCTTTTTCTGTTTTTATCCATTTACTGATACACAGTCATGAGATTAGTGATCAATGACTATGAATCAATACATGAATGATAGAGTGGCTGGCAGCTTTGATGATACCCTCCAGCTAGTATGGAGACATAAGCTGCTGTCTAGGTTACCTTGTGCTAGATCCAGCTATGGGTTCAATTCAGCTGTATGCTCAGATAAAAGGGGATACAGGACAATGTTGGCTCATTTCCCTCATGCTATTGAAAATCAAAAGAAATATGAGATAATTTTCATAGGTTCATAGGTGTTTACTAGGCTAACAACCAAAAGGGCATTTCTTTCAAGCCAAGCCATGCATCCCAAATCTCCAACAAGTTCTGGTACCCTTGATAAGTGTAAGCAAGAGATTGGGAGGTAAAACATTTATAAGCAGTGGCCTGGGAGATGAACAATTTACAGGCTGCCTATAGAGACATAGGTGCCAAACAAGGGATGGATTTTCTGTTCCCATCCAGTTGTCTAAGTTACACTTGAATTGGGTTAGGAAAGAACTCTGCTTCCCATGTATGGGGAACCTGTTCCAGAGAAGGGGTAGTCTCTGGGAGACATACCTGTCTCTCCAGCAGGTCCTATTTATATCGCAGGAAAGGTTTAAGTCTTTAGAATGGGTAATTCTGGTACTGTGTGTCTTGCAGATATGCAGGAGGTCCATCTGTATGGGGTCTATCAATACCCTGTATGCCAGGCATAGATCTCCCCTCAGCAGCCTGTAGGAAACAGAATAAAGGGATAGGCCTTGAGGTGGACTGCATATGACATGTTACTTATGCCCTGCATTCTTTTAGTGAGAAATCTCTGTAGACATTCCAGTTGTTGGATATGCCTAGCTAGGTACATACCAAAGGGAGCATTCTACTCAATGATAGGTCTGATGAAGCTGAATACAGTGGAACAATGACTTCCTTGGACCTAGATGTCATAACTTTGTTTATAAGTTGCGGAACATAGAATTATTTCCATGCTACTATGCACATGTGTTGGTCAAAGGCCAGATTACTATCTAAGTGTGTCCCGATGTTCCCAACTACTGTGGAACATAGAATGATTTCCACACTACTATACACATGTGCTGGCCAAAGACCAGATTAATGTCTATGTGTGTCCCTAAGTCCCCACCTGCTGTGTCATCTCTTAGGGGTGTGTTGGATAGTTACCAGGGATGGATGACTTCCCAAAGGATACTATTATGCATTTCTTGGCATTTAGCTTTAGTCCATGGCTCTGCACCAGTTGCTTGTCTGTGTCAGTCCTTCCTGGAGAACATCTGTGTTGGTGGGTAATTCAATGACAGCACCTAATATACAATCATCTGAAAATTTAGTTAGCCAGAGGCCATTGATATTGGCTTTGACTTCAGAGAAGTAAATTCCAAAAAGAAGCAGACACAAGACTGATCCCTGTGGGATTCCACCCGTGACTGATCTCTTTGTAGAAGTGGACTTCCCAATTCCAACTTCCTGGATCCCATCTGCGAGCCAGCTAGCTATCCACTGGGTGACTTAAGGGTTTGTACCTAACATCTTCAAGTTTGTCAATAATGTCTGAGTTAGAAATTGTGTCAAATGCCTTGGTCAGGTCAAAACAAGCAATGTGAACCATTTTACCCTTATCCATTGCTTTGGCGACCTTCTCAAAGAAGTCCACCAGATTGAATGGACATGTCCTGCCCTTGACAAAACCAATTTGGGTTGGATCCAGTGTATGGAGGTTTCCTATGTCATTATGGATTATTTCCATGATAATTCGTTCCATGTCTTTGCATATGAGACTAGTGAGAGTTACGGGTCTGTAGTTTCCAGGGTCCGTAGATAGCCCACCTTTGTACAAAGGCATGACTGTTGCTGTTCTCCATTCATGAGGCACAAATCCTTTTTGGAAGCTATAGTAAAACAGTAATTCCAGATGGCCTGACAGATCATGTTTCATGCTATTTAGAAGGCATCCTGGGATATTGTCTGGGCCCACTGATACAGTGTTCTTGACTTTAGAGAGACCATTATGGACCTGCCCACTGATGCAGTGTTCTTGGCTTTAGAGAGAATTTTATGGACCTGTTCCCTAGTGATAGCACAGGGAGTTATATTTGACAGTATTTCCCAAGGGAAGGTTGAGGGGGAGATAGGGTAAAGCTGGTGCTGAATTTGACTTCTTGAATTGTAAAAAAAAAATGTTATATGTGTCTCCCGACCTCAGTCCTAAAAATGCTTGAACCCAAATCTCACTTATCACTCCATGAACCAACCCATATCATAAAGCATTTTCCAAAAAAACAAGTAAATACCTCAGAATGCCATAGTTTTTTTAAGAACTGCAGTGAAATAACCACTTGTACCTTATCTGTGGCTTTATTCAGTTCTCTTTCTCCTACCAGGCCAGAAGTGCACTGTCTCTCCCCTTCTGTGTGTGTGTGTGTGTGTGTGTGTGTGTGTGTGTCTGTCCTTCTCTTTCTATGTGTGTGAATGTTTCTCTCTGTTTCTCTCACTTCCTCCTTCCCTTTCCAAAATATATCCTTAAACCAGCACAGATGCTAAGATACTTTAGCCTTTATTTTTTTCCCAGTTATATCTCACACCCTGTAGTATCTTATCTTGTAGTCTGAAATACATTTTGAAATGAGTCTCCAGATGTTCAAATTCTCTCATACCACTTTCTTAAAAATAGAAAGCTATCACTGCTTGTGTCCATTTTACTATTTTGTTGTCAATAATCATAATAAAATAATGATATTACTTTCCCACACTGCTGGTATAATAAACACGTGATCACTGCAGGCAATGTTTTGTTCTTATGTACTCTAAAGAACATCTTAACCCTTTCTTTCACACACACACACACACACACACACACACACACACACACACACACAGATGCGTGTGCACACACACATGCACACACACGCATACACCTTTCCTTTTAACATTAAAGATTTTTTCTACTCCATTATGCACTCCTTGTAACTTATCTCTAATGGGTCTTGTTTCCCTTCCCTCCTTCTGCAAATAACTCATTAAATATCACTAGTTGTTTTGTAAAATGATCACTACATCTGTCTGAATTTCTTATGTAAATTTCATGATAAGCCTTTTTTTCAGTTCTCCCTGTGTAAACATATTGTTATATAAATTTCAAGGCAGCTGAGTGTTGTACTACCCCCATGGTAGTATCCACCTTAAGTCATACCTTCTCTTTCAAAGGGGGGAGCTAAGCTAGTTAAGCCTGGAATGAATTTGTGAATACTCACCTGATCATGCAGGTGCTGTTGAAGGAAGGCAATGTACAACACTGCTTAATTTGGAGGTGAAGTATATTCCAGATGTGGGAAAGGTACTGTGCAAAGATCCTATCTTCCTACTGCATTTTATTTATCTGATGGTGAAGATGTAGATCCCTGGTTCTGGTATCTGTGGGAATATTTCATTTGTGGAAATACAAGAGATCTTGAATTCATTTCCATTGTAAGCCACCATCCTGATTCATCAAACTATTTCTGTATGTTTCTGGCTTTAAAACAAAATCAGTTCAGAACTAGCAGTTATGAAATGAGGTTATTAATTTCTCTTTCTGAAACTTCACTACTTTACAAAAAATTCTCATAACAGAAATGAGCATTAGTTTTTCTCTCCTGCCATCATGTTTTGTAGGATGTCATGTTTATTTTGGCCATATTTTCTATTGCAGTTTTAGTTGTTTAAATGATTAAATGTTCAGCAAGCAGTTGCATTTCAAATAAGCTCAAGTGCACACAATCAGTCAATAATATCTACTGTTAGTTTTATACAGTTGTTATAATTCCTCTTTCAATCATATTTTTATGGGAGGACAATTGGAGGTCTACACTGCACGTGTCCAGGAATCAGTCTGGATAAGCAGTTATGTTAAGCCATTCCAAAATATCATTTAGCTACTAAATGCAACATATTTTACCTGGCTGATGCAAGCTCAAAATGTAACTAAAATTATCAGAACTGTAATAATGCACTTGTTTGCATTAAAATACAAACAAATGGACCTGCCCTTTGTGTTGCATGGTGAAAAAATAAACAAAGAAAATGAGGCTGAGAGAAAAGTACAAGTCCTGGAGACAAAACTACCTGTAGTCACAAAATAAAGAAAATACATATACAGCACATTGCCAGGGCATGATCTACAGGTCTGGACCACTGCCTCAGATATCCAACACTTGGTGCTTACATAAAAAATATATACTTCACCGTAAAGAACACAGCTGTCACAAACTGCATTTAGACTTCGAATATGCATCTGTCTGCGAAAGCAAAGACGTTTGTGCTGGACTAGATATGAGCACTGCTTCTATTCTTAGAGGTCAGTATACATCTCAGTAAAGGTTAGTTCTATAAGGAACCTGATATTCTCTTATACAGACCGTGCTAGTCTTATAAAAGTAATTATCTTCTGGTGTGATGGGACTTAATTGGTGGACTCCCATTCAGTCCACAACCTGACCACCTTTGGTTGGATCATATTTGAATCATTCAACATCCATTAAATAACAAATATCACATAATCCTCCACACCAATACTTAAGGTAATTGTAGTAAGCTACAACTATAGTACCAATTAACAACTACCATTGTATCTGCTAAAAATTAATTCTCATGTTATAGCTCTTTCACCCTACTTTTTTGTTTGCTTTAACCAAACCCAGCAGTTTCACTAGATCAACTTAATTCATGACTCAGACTTAAAAATATCTAAAGCATGCACATCATTCTCTATACATTGTTCTCTATATACTTTATTGAGCTGAACTTTCATACAAAACTCTCAAAATGCTCCTTCCTCCTAAAATCCTAATCCAAGTGTTAAACATACCACTATGAATCTTATAAACCAAATTATTGTCATACAAAGCTCATCCAAATGCATCCACAGGCTCACTACGCACTGAGAAGTAATTAAAGTTATCTTCGAATTATGTGGAGGCATAGAAAAAAAGCCAGGCTCAAAAATAACCATCTCAAATGACTGCAATAGCTATTAGTGATACAGCACCTTCTGTAAAATCAGCTCGCATTACCAGCTTAGTATATACATCAAGACTATTGATTTCCATGTTTAAATAAATAAACACTCACAAGGCATATAACCACTTGAATGCTAGTTACAAAATAGCTGACTCCTGAAACACCATGTCTGTTGTTTCAAACTACCTGCAAAGTCAGAAGTATAGAAAGTTTTTACAGTATAAAATAGTCAGAACTAGACGCAACACATTTTCAATGCTTTGTCTTCATCTGATGCTCAGAGCTAATCCTCTAAGACAACCTTTACTGATAATAAAACCTGTGGTTCAGCTCTAGAGATTTTTGATTTTAAGGCATTTGTGCTGACAGAAAACCATAAATCTGCTTATACTTTCATGCATGTAAGAAGTGGAAATCTGCCTTATTTAAAATTATACAAATTCCATTATGGTGCAGGTTATGACTGCACCATTATTTATCTCTTATTAATTTTACTTATGTCTTTTATTTGTACTGGAAAGGATTAATAAAGTTAGAGATCAGATATCGATGGGTGAATTAAGAGTTAAAAAGTTGAATGATTTGCTTTGGGTAAGGCAAAGTATTTTTATGGCAAAGATAACATTCTAACCAAATTTTTGTCATACTGTTTTGTGTTTAATTGATTAGATGAAATACTATTATTTCAAAAAGGCTTTGATGGTATAGCACAGAGTGTTAAGACTACAAGATAATTTCCTCCCGTAGTCTTGGGTTTGATTTTTGCAGTCTCTAGTTGTTGTGCAGTTTGTGACTCTGAGCAAATTAATTAACCAAACAATGGCTCAGGGGTATCTTGTAAAAATGGCTTTATGCGTAGTGCATTTAACCACTAAACAAATTAATTAATAAAAAAGAAAGTAGAAAAAAACACTTGCAAAAATCCAATTTGCTTTTCTCATGTTCTATTGCAGTTTTCTATATAAATTCATTATTATAAAGTTTTTGAAATGTTAAAAAAAGTTTTTCTGATGTACTTATATGAAATTCATGAAGGATTACTTCTTACAAACCATCCATGACAGCTCTGCTCTAAAATATATTAGCCAAGGGGGTTGATGCTACAGTGATTAACCAAGGTAAAAATATTTCATTACTAATGTGGCTTCAACCACAGCTTAGTGGTTTCTTGATGCTAAACAGAGTAGGTAGGTTATCTGATGCAGAACTCCATTATCTGCAGCAGCTCTTCTGAAGGTATCTGCATAGATGCACGTGCCTTCTGTGCCAGAATTGAGGAATTAACAAATATATACACAGCAGTGCTACCTGCTTTTACTGTAATTAGCTGATGGCAGCTTCTAACATTATCTTAAATATTCATTGAGGTTTAAGACATAATTCAAAACTCTGGCCTCATTTTAGAAACTGTATTATACAATGGAATCCATGTAATGTTCAGAGGATTTGCAAAGAAATTGAGTATACAAATTAGCATAAACATGGCAAAATGACTAAGACTCCCTGTAATGAGTTTAGTAGTCACACTGAAATGTTGATTAGTACAAATATTACAATGGGGAAAAACTTTTTTTCCTGACTACCAGCCAAATAAATTGAAGTCAATTTAATTAAAACAGACTGCTGTAGCAGCAATAAAATACAAATTAGTGCAACTACAAAGATGGAAAAGTTATGTCCACAAATGCCCTCAATATCCCTAACACAATACCCATATATCAAGCTATTCCTGGCCATCATGTTTTAAACTAATGGTCAGTTTTATTATTGTTTGTGCAGCCTCATCACAGGTAAACAACAGTGAGGTGTAATGTTTTTAACATTAGTCACATGGCTACTGTTCAAAAAGCAGTAACAGAACATAGTAACAGCAGCAGTACTCTCGATTTCAACAATTGGCTACGGTTCTGGTGTCATTCAAAGGTGATCCAATGTCTGTATGCCTGGGATGACATGCTCGACAAGCCATGCTGCTTCGCTAGAGATGGCTTGCACCTGTCACCCTTAGGCTTTTGAATACTTGCCAAAGCTCTTACCACCCCCATGGTGCCTTTTTCAGGCAAGGCTCAAAAGACAAACCCATTGCCATAAATAGCGCAAGTAACAAAAAACTGAGGGTAGTGCTACTCAATGCCATAAGTCTAAACCTCAAAATGCACGCACTCGAGGCACTCCTCAGTATGGAGAAAATCGATATATGTGCAGTAACAGAAACCTGGTTTAAGGCTCCAGAGAGCACACCAGCACTACCAGGTTACAACTCATACCATACATTTCGGCCACAGAACCCAAACCGAAATACAAAAGGTGGGGGCGTATCCATATTCATCAAGGATACCCACACCTCCATGTTAGTGGCACAGCACGATGCGTCAGAGATCATCCATGTGCAACTAGCAATGGGCAAAACTGCAATTCAAATTGTAGCTTGCTATAGATCACCCACCATGTTCCAGGACCCCCATTCCACATTTCTGGAAACACTGGGAAACATAAAGGTCCTACCAAACACTCTACTATTGGGTGATTTCAATTACCCAAACATTAACTGGGAGAACTACTCAAGTACTAACTCCCTTGCCCAACTTTTCCTAGAATTTATAAACTCAAACGCCCTGGTTCAAGTGGTCAACACTCCCACGATTGGTGATAACATATTGGACCTGGTCATCACCAACATGGGTGACCGGTGTTCCACACCAGAGGTCAACCCCTCACCGGTTAGATCTGACCATAAATAAAGCACTTTGGATATCCATATTCCGCCCCCTCCCCTGGACAAGAAAGCCACCATGAAAAACTTTTCAAAAACAAACTTCACATTACTTAAAACAGAGGTGGAAAGTTTCAAAGCCCCCATGTTGAAGAATAACACTGTCCAAGCTGCAAAATCCTTTACTAATGAATTCTACGGGCAGCTACAAGAATGCATGGATCGTGCCATCCCAAGCAAAACCAAGACTCACTCCTCCAAGAAAAGGAAACCAGTTTGGTGGACTCCTGCCATAAACAAGCTATACAACAGATGGAGGAAACTAGTACAGAAAAGAGTAAAATCCCAAGAAAGGAAGACATCCCTGATCAGTATCAGCAAGAAACTATGATCCCTCATAAAATCATCCAAGGCGAGCTTTGAAAGAAAAATTGCCAAGGACTCCAAAGATAACCACAACACATGATTTAGCTATGTCAAGAATCTAAGTGGCAATGCTCAGATCTGCTCAGAGTTAGTGCAGAATTGCACAAAATACACTGAACCGACCGATATCGCCGACATCCTGGCAGACAGGTTCAGTGCAAACTTCACCCCCATCTCAACCCCTAAAGGACCCATAACCATACCAGAAGAATGTAGAGTCTCTGAATTCACAGACACTCAGGTTAAAACAGCCCTCTCCAAAGCCAAAAAAACTCAGAATCAATGGGACCGGACAGTGTCCCAAGCTGCATTCTACATGAGCTCAAAGATGAACTAACCCCTCACCTAAACACACTGTTCAACCTCAGCCTCTCCACAGGCTACATACCCATAGAGTGGCGCACAACAATGGTTATCCCACTCCACAAAGGTAGAGTCACAACAGACCCTGGGAACTATCGCCCTATATGCCTGACTAGCTTGGTCTACAAGGCTATGGAGGCCATCATCATGGAACTTGTTAACAGAGACATTGGGAACCTCCAAACACTGGACCCTACTCAGTTTGGCTTTGTTAAGGGCAGATCATGCCTCCTAAATCTGGTGGACTTTTTTGAGACAGTTACCAAGGCAATAGATGAGGGAAATAGGTTGGGAGGGTGGCCTAATGGTTAAGGTGTTTGCCTTACAAACACAAGGTGCAGGTTTTGAATCTCACAAGGGATAATTGGCTAGGCTTAAAATGGCTCGCAAGGGCAGTTAGCCTAGTACTAATCTATGAACCTATGAACCTATGGAAAGGTCGTCCACACAGCCTACCTCGCTAAGGCCTTCGACACCATTCCCCATTCTGGTATTATAGACAAACTCACCAGCCTGAACATAAACCCCTACATCACAAGATGGGTTGCCAACTGGCTCACGGACAGAACCCACATGGTGACAGTTATGGGAGCTAGGTCTGTCTCTAAACAGGTTACAAGTGGTGTTCCCCAGGGCTCAGTCCTGGGACCTCTCCTGTTCGGCATGCAATTTTCAGAGGTACAGGCAAGCACAGGAGGACTATGGCTGACCAAGTTCGCAGACGACTGTAAACTAGGGGCTATACTCAACTCTCTGGCTGACACAGACATCCTCCTAAAGGGTCTCACTGAGACGGGATACCTGGTGTCAAAATCATGGCCTCAAGCTAAATGCCACAAAGTGCATGGTCATCCCCTTTGGAAAAAGCAAAGTACCCACAAACTACCACATAGGTTGCAGTTCCCTAAATACGGAAGACGTAATAAGGGATCTGGGGACCCAAGTTGATAGTAATCTCACCTTTGATAATTACGTTGCCAAAGTGGTTAGAAAATCCTTCTACGTGGCCCACCTAATCACAAAATGGTTTGCATCCAGATCATAAGAGGTCATTGTGCCCCTTTACTCATCACTAATCAGACCCATCTTAGAGTACAATGCCCCATTTGGGATGTACCCTACAAGACACCTGCAGCAGCTGGAAAGACCACAGCAGTACCTCACCAAGAGGATCAATGGCCTCAAACAAATGCCCTATGCAGCTTGACTGAAGAAACTCCAGTTGTACTCGGTCGCATACCGCCTACTCAGAGGTGATCTCTGCCTGACATACAAGGCCATGTCCAACCCAGAATTGATGGACATGCTCCACCTAAAGAAAACCTTATCCCCTCAAGCCATACGCTCTAGGGATCTGAACCTTACCACAATAATAAATAGGACATATTTGGAGGGATAGATTCCTGTCCCAGAGACTTCCCAAGCTTTGGAACAAGATCTCAATCTACATTAGGCAGAGATCCTCGCTAACACTCTTCAAAAGAAACCTTGATGAGTGGATGGGAAACAGAAAGTTTACCTCGGGGATCACATCAGTGGCTCTGCCGGACAGAGGCACAGGGAACTAATCTAAGGGGATGGCAAAAGCCAACACATTCTGGCTAGGCTTATAAATGCCTTCGGGCAGATAGCCTAGTACCCACCTATGAACCTATGAACCTACTGAAAGAGATGTACAATGCAAGCGTCCACATGTACTGCAGTGTATACATGTGCAGCACATATTTAATCTAATCCCATAGACTCCAACCAGCAAAACTATACAGAAACCCAATAATGATCCTTCATATAGCAGCATTATTTTAAATAAAGTAAAACTAAATATTTAAGGTGACGCCATTGTACAATAGCAATATATAACTTTCAGGTATGGGTAATACTGGTTTAGCTACAGCAAGCTATACCTGACCACTCAGCCTTTGGTTTTGTGATTAGAAATTAGACCATACTAGAAGGACATAAACCCTGCATTACTCACATTTGTATGTTACAGATTCCTTAACTGTATATAGCACATACACTAGTGAATTTAATCATGTGAAAGGCTATCACATTGTAATGCTATGTGAATCTTTTTTTCTCTGTCCTTTTTTTCTTCCCCTTTTACTTGGTGACATTGATACCCTCCTTTTCTTACAATATGTGAATGAGACCTAATACTCAAGCAGTCATCATGGCTTTCCCATATTTGTAATATTCTTAAACCCTCATGGTTACCTTTGCAAATGTTTTCTGCCAAAGAAAATCAGAAGCTATGCTGACATTGTTGGCACATACCTGCTTTCACTTACACATCACTCTGATAATATAACCAAATATTACTTGGAATCCTTGTGTATGGCCTTGACCTGAAATTCTCCTAGTTTACTATCCCTGATTCCTCTATAATTCATGAGTAATTCCAGATCTGGCAATTTCTTTTCCCTAAGATGGTAGAGATGGCACTGATAATTTAGTGTCACTCCTAGCTGGTTCTTCCAGTACCAGAGTCAGACATTGTTCCTGGACCATTGGGGTCACAAATAGGACTTTATCCATCTCTATCATTGACCCACACTATAGTTATCTGAATAATGACAGTTTAAGAAGAAAAGGGTGTACGAGTTATAATGATTAGTATGTTAATATGTTATCAAAGAATGTAAGTACTAATAACATTGTCTGGTAAGTTTGCAATTTCCCTACATTACTATTTTATATTGTGTAGTGCTTTAGTAATAAGCACCTTAATAAATAAGAAATAAAGAACATGTGTTTGTTTGTCCTTTAAGATGCAATGGACTTATTTTATTTCCATTGTGTGACTAACACACACACACATGGTAAGGAAGTGTAGTGATACAATGAAATGTTAGGACATATACATTGGCAACATTAGCAAACTCCATGCTATTCCTCAAACACAAAACATCAAGCTTTAATAAAGTAAAACTGCAGTCTAACTCAGTGCCAGACATAATAATGATGACAGACAACAAGTGACACCAAAGAGAGTACCAAAAAAAATTAATAAACATATAATCTCTTTTGGGGTTAAGACAATAATAAATAGGACATATTTGGAGGGATAGATTCCTGTCCCAGAGACTTCCCAAGCTTTGGAACAAGATCCCAATCTACATTAGGCAGAGATCCTCACTAACACTCTTCAAAAGAAACCTTGACGAGTGGATGGAAAACAAAAAGTTTACCTCGGGGATCACATCAGTGGCTCTGCTGGACAGAGGCACAGGGAACTAATCTAAGGGGACGGCAAAAGCCAACACATTCTGGCTAGGCTTATAAATGCCTTCGGGCAGATAGCCTAGTACCCACCTATGAACCTATGAACCTACTGAAAGAGATGTACAATGCAAGCGTCCACATGTACTGCAGTGTATACATGTGCAGCACATATTTAATCTAATCCCATAGACTCCAACCAGCAAAACTATACAGAAACCCAATAATGATCCTTCATATAGCAGCATTATTTTAAGTAAAGTAAAACTAAATATTTAAGGTGACGCCATTGTACAATAGCAATATATAACTTTCAGGTATGGGTAATACTGGTTTAGCTACAGCAAGCTATACCTGATCACTCAGCCTTTGGTTTTGTGATTAGAAATTAGACCATACTAGAAGGACATAAACCCTGCATTACTCACATTTGTATGTTACAGATTCCTTAACTGTATATAGCAAATACACTAGTGATTTTAATCATGTGAAAGGCTATCACATTGTAATGCTATGCAAATCTTTTTTTCTCTGTCCTTTTTTTCTTCCCCTTTTACTTGGTGACATTGATACCCTCCTTTTCTTACAATATGTGAATGAGACCTAATACTCAAGCAGCCATCATGGCTTTCCCATATTTGTAATATTCTTAAACCCTCATGGTTACCTTTGCAAATGTTTTCTGCCAAAGAAAATCAGAAGCTATGCTGACATTGTTGGCACATACCTGCTTTCACTTACACATCACTCTGATAATATAACCAAATATTACTTGGAATCCTTGTGTATGGCCTTGACCTGAAATTCTCCTAGTTTACTATCCCTGATTCCTCTATAATTCATGAGTAATTCCAAATCTGGCAATTTCTTTTCCCTAAGATGGTAGAGATGGCACTGACAATTTAGTGTCACTCCTAGCTGGTTCTTCCAGTACCAGAGTCAGACATTGTTCCTGGACCATTGGGGTCACAAATAGGACTTTATCCATCTCTATCATTGACCCACACTATAATTATCTGAATAATGACAGTTTAAGAAGAAAAGGGTGCACGAGTTATAATGATTAGTATGTTAATATGTTATCAAAGAATGTAAGTACTAATAACATTGTCTGGTAAGTTTGCAATTTCCCTACATTACTATTTTATATTGTGTAGTGCTTTAGTAATAAGCACCTTAATAAATAAGAAATAAAGAACATGTGTTTGTTTATCCTTTAAGATGCAATGGACTTATTTTATTTCCATTGCGTGACTAACACACACACATGGTAAGGAAGTGTAGTGATACAATGAAATGTTAGGACATATACACTGGTAACATTAGCAAACTCCATGCTATTCCTCAAACACAAAACATCAAGCTTTAATAAAGTAAAACTGCAGTCTAACTCAGTGCCAGACATAATAATGATGACAGACAACAAGTGACACCAAAGAGAGTACCAAAAAAAATTAATAAACATATAATCCCTTTTGGGGTTAAGACAAGTGACCCAAAACACACAACAGTGTTTAATCAACTACTTTAAAGTAAGAAACACAGATGTGCTTAGAATGGCAGATAGAGTACTGAGGTATGAACAAGAGTCTGTAAGGGAATGAACAATAACTGATATCAATACACATTTTAACTAAAAAAAAACATTTTGCCAAAATGCATGCTGTTCAGTGTTTATGTAATTGTAAGAAGCAGAGTTATGTTTATATTTGCCTTTTTGTGGTTTACTGTTAGGTCAACCAAGCCAATCCCACACATACCCTGAGTATTGCAGATGACTGGACACTGGAGAAAACCACAGTGTGATTCACATTTATGGCAGAGTTTACAATCATAAAGTACAGAAAACACATTTATACTGAAGAAAATAACCACAGATCCAAAAAGGGAATTATAGATTACATCAAAATTAATATCTAAATAAGGATGGGTCATTTTTTGAAGATTTGGATTCAATGGCTCATCAAATTTAGTTAGAAAAGATCTGTTTTATAGCCTTGAGACATCAAGATAATTGCATGAAATATTTGAAAAATTAGCTGTACTGAACATTATCAGAGGTTTTTTGATAAACATCATTCAATCCTGAATAAACAAAAATGTGTTCAAAAGATATGAACAGACATTTGTCTGAAAATTTTTCTTTTAAATGCAAGACAAACACTGGGTGGGGGATACTGTCCTGTCCATAACTTCTGCTAGTTAATATAATTGTGTATCAGGTTGCTATTATTATTATCATTATTATTATTAACTGATAAAGGGGAATATCTGATTTTTTGTGTGTGGGGGGGGGGTTGTGAAAACACACACAATCTAAAATTTGCATTTCTCTTTTCTTCAAAAAATATGGAGGAAGATACAGTTTTTGAAACACACTGGCAAAATTTCTACTAGTCAAGTATCATTGACAGAAAAAAAGACATCTGTCTTGGAGATGTCCAAACAGAGCCCATGATGCTGATTCCATTATCAAGATATGAGTATATAAAGTTGGTACATTTATGCATTTCCTGCCTATCTGTAGTATGAGACCTGCATTAATTATCCAGTTTAAGAAATATAACGGTTTTACCTTCACAGTAAATGTCTTAGAACAAGTTTCCCTAAACAGAGATTAATTGTCAATGGTCACTATCTATTTTTGTAGATCTATGTACATCTTTGTTAAGCACTCAAAAATGAAAAATGTGTTGCAAGGAACGCAATGGAGCACCAATGAAAATAAACTCAAACTTTTTAATAAAAGAAAGCAACAACATATAAATATAAAAAATACTGGATCAGGGTTGAGCACTTTCGTCTCCTGACATTCAGAATGAGACTTCATCAGAATCATGGAAATTGCATCATAGCAAGAAATAAGTACTCTCCATCATGAACACCTACAAATAAAATAATATTTAAAAAACTAGAGGTCATAAAAATATATATAAATATGACCATAAAAGAAATAACCATTTAAATTCTAATAATATACTCAAAGCCAAAACCATAACTTAGCTGCCCTAAGTTTTAACACAGGAATAATGGAAACAGTTTCATTCAAGCCAGGTTGTAATATAGCCTGCAAACTAAGTTGCCACAATAACTCTTTGTATTCCAGGCTGGTTTTCCAAGTGCCTGCTCTGGGACTTAAATCCACTTTTTCAAAATCCCAGATTTAAAACACTTGAATTGTGGGCAAAGCATGATATGTTTGAAAAAAGCAATATTTAAGTACTCAGTAACCTGGTAAGAAAACTAACCCAGTGGACTGTTGCCAGCTATGACCTGCAACAAGCAACAATAATTTATATTTTATTTTAATTACATTTGGTTGCCAGAGTAGGACATTGATCAACAATACATAATTTCAGGCATAGCCCAGAATGTGGAAAAACAACACATTATAGAAGAGCACAATTCATACAGCATATTTAAATCATTGTTTACAATCAACAATAACACTAAAGAAAAAGAGAAGTAAATTTATTTTGATATATATATATATATATATATATATATATATATATATATATATATATATATATATATATATATATTTACAGTAAAAAGAGGGGGTGAAGGGAAGTGGGAAAGTAAAGAATAAGGAGATGAGAACTGGTGGAGATTAGAAGGTACCAGGTGAGCTTATACAGTTATGAATTTAACAAGAAATGGTAATACGCATGGCCAAAGAGAACTGACTGTGTGGATGGCTTTTACGTTATGTTTACTTACATATGGCATTTGTATTTGCCAATGTTCATCATGAATGTTTTAAACTGTGGTCTGAAATTGAAATGTGTGTGGGAATATCCTTTAGATTGATGGGAAATTTATAGCATAACTTCAGAGATACTAGAAAGAAGTTGTGATTGGTGTAATGGATTAATTATAATAAATACCGGTAGGCAGACTGTTTATAAAAACTTTAATAAAACAAAAGAAATATAAAAAGATAAGCACTTTTGTACTCACACACAGTACTTCATCAGATCGAAAATTATGAAAAATGTTCCCATTTAAATATTAGTGCTTCAAACCATGTGACTTTAATATAGGTTTAATTGGTATAAATTAATTTAACCCTTTCCCTTTTGTTGCTTGTAAAACAGTCATCCATTTAATTTCAATACATTCAGTACAGTTCTAACATCACTTCCCTGAGACCCATTTCACATAGCTCTAAAATCATAAATTTAAAACGATGCCCATTTCCTGCTTGGATTATATTTAGATAAAACATTTTTGTTATCTTGATTATTAATAGAATACAGGTGTTCTCTGATGTGATCCCTTAAACAACGATTCATCTTGCCAATATAAAGTAATAGACAGCTATCACACATACCTAAATACATTAAATCACAGGTATTGCAATTCGCAAAGACATTCACATGAAAGATGCGCATTGTGTCAGGATGCATACATTGGTTGTTCTTTTTTTATATATTTATAAATATTACATCCACAACAGGGAAAAGTATCAATCTTAGCTGCATTTAAACCAAATTGTAATTTTTGCATGGGTTTGTAGCACAGCACCTTTTTGATAGAAGATTGATTTCTAAAAGAGAAGGAGGGTTGTGCACCTAGTACCTTCTTACATTCTTCATCAGACATAAGGATTTTCCAATGTTTTCTGATGATATTACAGATAAAGTTGGTGTCATTGGAGTATGTAAGACACATTCTTAAGGATGAAGTGAACCTCTACTATTCTCTTTATTATATTCAGAGGTAGCATAAAGAAAGGGTTTTGTACGCGTATCTCTTAAGGAAACAGTATCATTTTGAACCATTACCACATCAGTTACGCAATAACCTCTCCTGACAAAGTCTGCAGTTGAATTAAAAGACTCATACTTGTCACTGTCCTTGGTATGTAAACGTGCAGATATAAAAAAATTGCCCTTTTAAAATGTTATGTTTAACTCGCTAGGGATGCATACTTTTAGCATGTATTACATTATTGGTTTTACGTGGTTTCTTATACAGTAATGGGTCTATATCTTTAAAGGTTCTAACAACATTAACATCTAAAAAATATATTTGTTTATAGAAATATTCATATGTAAAATGTAGAAACATGGTAGTACTATTAAGATATTGGACAAACTCATGTAATGCTTCTAATGTATCTCCCCAGATAAAAAAGTATTTCATCCACAAAGCAACTATAGTGGAGAATAGACTTGAGATAGTTGTTTTTCTTGTCATTAAAAACATATTCAAACTCCCATTCTGCTAACACCATGTTCACATAACTGTTTGAGTACATGGTGCCAATGGCAACCCCAGTTGTATGTAGGATTTATCATCAAACAGAAACACGTTATGTTCCAGAATTATGTCAAGAAGAGCACATATAAGATAGATAGATTCACTATTATATTCAGAGTGTTTACTGAGAAAAGGTCTAACATTCTCAATCCTAGTTATATTAGGGATACACGTAAACAATGACACAACGTCCATACTTACTAGAATAAAGTCATCATCACAATAACTACTGGACCATTTGTGCAACCTATATAAAAATGTTTCATCTCTTAGAATGGAAAGCAAATATTTCTCTACATATATGGATAGTGGGTAAGAGACCCAGCTTCTGCCTGGCACTACAGGTCCCATTGGTGGATCAGTGGAGTTCTTATGAATTTTCAGAAGACCATATATCTGGGGTATAAGCAGATTTTCTACCCAAAAAATAGTCATACAAAGATTTATTAATTGTACCCTCTATCAGTAAATTATCAATATTAGCATGTGTTCTATCAACCAATTCAGTAACCTGAAATTTTGTACATTGACCATATGTGTTACAATCATTAAGCATTGTCACCATAGTATTAGTATAGTGCAAAGAATCCATAACAACTATTCTGCCTCCCTTATCAGTGGAATGGAAGTAAATATTTTCTTGTGCTACCAGTTCTAGTAAGGTAGAAAACTCTAATTGACTTATATTATTAAAACGTTTACCATGTGCACAATTAAAATATTCATAAATATCGTCTTCACACAATTTAAAAAAAGCTTCTAGAAGATGTGGGTTCTTAGGCATATGCAAACTGGGCTTCTTAAAAGCAAAAGTAATACCACTTTTGTTACCAAATTGGTGTAATGGAGTTTGCTTTAGAGGGTTTGGAGTGTCATGTCTGAAAAATAGTGATACCAGAGGTTGCAGGATGCACTTATAGGAATGAAGTTTAGGGACAGAGTATGGATGCAGACATTTATGGAACAGGGAACTTAGTAAGAGGTTTGCTTTTTGTGTTATTGGCATCCATTTAACTTCTTCAATGGAGATGCAGTGGTGTTCTTGTTTTTGGGAAATTTGCTATGAATCAACATATTTGTTGTGTTTGTAGAATATTCTAATTTCTCTTGTAGACATTGACTATTAGCGGTAGGTCACATTTTCTTTGAACAAACAGTGTACTTTTGATTATGGTAGAATGTAGCATAAATTCAGTAAAATTATATAACAGGTTGGAATGAATACCTAAGAAATATGTTACAAACATTCTAGTGCCTAAGAATTCACATGCAGTTCATTTGTACAGTGTAGGTGAATAACACACCTATAAGCAAAATTACGAGGAAGAAGCCAGGTATTTAGATATGAGCTCATTTGAAGCCTGAAAAGGTACATTTTCAGTTTTGTGTATTGTTTGGTCTCTGGTGGCCATCTGGTGGCCAAGTGTTTAGTTTCCCAGAGTTAAATTACAGTGATCAGGGTGTAAAGTAAATTTTCGACAAAGTCTTGTTGTTTCATCATTCGACTTAGTGGGATTTCAGTAAATAGAAGCAGATCCCTATTCGAATATATATATATATATATATATATATATATATATATTTATACATACACACACACACACACACACACACACACACACACACACACACACACACACTGAAGAACATTAATGAAATGTTACTTTAATGGAAAAATCATGTAATTGACTTAACTCATGCCACTGTTGGGAATTATGTCAGAGCAATATGACAATATCACCTCAAGGGAAAAATCTAAAATGAGAAAGAATATTGCAGATTCTTTCATTTAGAACATTTTTCAATAACAATTAATGTGCATATTATGCAGCTTAAACTATTCTTTTCACATTGGGAATGCACTTTACTTCTAGGTTCCTTTCACTGTTCCTATACTCCCATCGCTGTGACAGCCATTTTTTAACACAATAATACTTTTCCTTTGAAAAAACAATGCTCCAGAAGGTCACTGGAAGAAACATCTTAAATCATCATCATTTGTGAATGTTGTCGTGGTCTAAGATTTTATAAAAGTGCTGATCATACTTTTGTTTATATAACTTACAGATTTAACTTACAAAATACAATGACCAGCAGTGGGATTCAATAAACCGTGTGTAGGCTTTGCATAAAGCCTACATGTAGTTTACATGTTTGCATGGTGAGCAGCAGTGGTGACTACATATTCATTCTGCACACCACATTTAAACTTAAAGAAGCATGCTTTTGTGGCTGGCAATAGTGTTGCTTGCCAGGAAACTGTGTAAAGCAACACAAATAGCAAACCTGTTTACCACAGAGCAATCTAGGTTAGTGGGAATGTGCAAAATGCCACAATGATTACCAGGGTTTATCATATAGTAATGTATATGGTCCAAACACAGTACATGTCAGTGTATGCAGTACATAGTATTGTGGAATCCCATTCCTGGCATTCTGTACAAGTTGTGTAAATGATAAATGATCTGTAAGCGTACATGAACTGCCGTTTAAAATAAACAGTGTGTGTGCTGAATAGGGACACACAGATGAATGGTAGAAATGAACACAGAGAAAGAGAACAGGTGAACCATTGTAATATACAGCAGATGAAGGCATGTAAATGGAGGACAGTTGAAGCAGGAGTACTAATCACACATCAACATGGTACAGTATGGACTACACAGTGAAAATGTACATATATCAGACGAGGTGACATAACAATGTAGAAGATGTCTTCGTCATATAAACATTCATGTACATATGTCAGACAAGGTGACATAACAATGTAGAAGATGTCTTTGTGATATAAACTTTCATGTACATATGTCAGACAAGGTGACATAACAATGTAAAAGATGTCTTTGTGATATAAACATTCATGTACATATGTCAGACAAGGTGACATAACAATGTAGAAGATGTCTTTGTGATATAAACATTCATGTACATATGTCAGATGAGGTGACATAACAATGTAGAAGATGTCTTTGTCATATAAACATTCATGTACATATGTCAGACAAGGTGACATAACAATGTAGAAGATGTCTTTGTCATATAAACATTCATGTACATATGTCAGACGAGGTGACATAACACTGTAGAAGATGTCTTTGTCATATAAACATTCATGTACATATGTCAGATGAGGTGACATAATGTAGAAGATGTCTTTGTGATATAAACATTCATGTACATACGTCAGACAAGGTGACATAACAATGTAGAAGATGTCTTTGTGATATAAACATTCATGTACATATGTCAGACGAGGTGACATAACAATGTAGAAGATGTCTTTGTGATATAAACATTCATGTACATATGTCAGACGAGGTGACATAACAATGTAGAAGATGTCTTTGTCATATAAACATTCATGTACATATGTCAGACGAGGTGACATAACACTGAAGAAGATGTCTTTGTCATATAAACATTCATGTACATATGTCAGACGAGGTGACATAACACTGTAGAAGATGTCTTTATGATATAAACATTCATGTACATATGTCAGACAAGGTGACATAACAATGTACAAGATATATCTGTCATATAAACATTCATGTACATATGTCAGATGAGGTGACATAACAATGTAGAAGATGTCTTTGTCATATAAACATTCATGTACATATGTCAGACGAGGTGACATAACACTGTAGAAGATGTCTTTGTGATATAAGCATTCATGTACATATGTCAGACAAGGTCACATGACAATGTAGAAGATGTCTTTGTCATATAAACATTCATGTACATATGTCAGACAAGGTGACATAACAATGTAGAAGATGTCTGTGTGATATAAACATTCATGTACATATGTCAGACGAGGTGACATAACAATGTACAAGATGCCTTTGTGTTATAAACATTCATGTACATATGTCAGACGAGGTGACATAACAATGTACAAGATGTCTTTGTGATATAAACATTCATGTACATATGTCAGACGAGGTGACATAACAATGTACAAGATGTCTTTGTGATATAAACATTCTGGCATGAAAAATGGAGAGGACATGAATCAGGGATGTTACATACAATTTGGGTTGGGTGCATATCAGACCTCCCAACCTTCCCAAATTACTCATTTTTTACCAAGTTTTGGGGTCCAAATGAAGGGGTGCCATGATTCCTGAGTGGCACACCTTAATTTCCGATTTCTTTGCTGTTTGTTTTTTTATTTTTTTTTAATTCACGCTGTCAGAGCTGACATGATGTCAGCTCCGTCAGGACTACCAGCCATTCGGAATTGAGCTCAAGGAGCTCACATCATCATTTCTGCTCACTGCGAACAGACGGGAATTGAACTGTTGCTGCTGAGAGAAGATGTGCTAGATGGACTTAAATCTGCTGTCGTGACTCATTTTTGCTGGGACTTTGCTTTGCAGCTAGAGGGACTCCGCTGCTTCTTATTTTGTTATGTTTGCTTTGCTGCTTGAGAGAGAACAGGACATTTGCTTTGCTGCCATTTTTGGCTCATTTTTGCTGGGACTTTGCTTTGCTGAGGAACTCCACTGCTGGGACTTCTTATGCTGCTGAGAGAATGGGACATTTGTTTTGCTGCTAGAGGGGCTCCGTTTGCTTTTCGCTGCTGTTTGGACTTTGCTGGAAAGTATTAGGTAAGGAAAGGAACAAAGAGTGTGTGTGTGTGTGTGTGTGTGTGTGTGTGTGTGTGTGTGTGTGTGTGTGTGTGTGTGTGTGTGTGTGTGTGTGTGTGTGTGTGTGTGTGCGTGTGTGTGTGTGTGTGTGTGTGTGTTTTGACATGCATACAAGTACAGCACAGTGTTCTTTACTACAGGTTTCAGCAGCCAACTGTTTTATAAGTCCCCTTAGATTATATAAAATTTGTCCAAACCTCTTCTTACTCTGAGCTGGAGTACAGCTAATGTCACAGCAAACAGACATAAACCATGAAGATGTAGCCTCTGTTGTAGGTAGGATCCATCTGACTACAGAAATCTCAGTCTAAAAATACTCCTGAAAACCAGAGACCCTCAACAAGATAAAATGAGAAAAAAAAAAGAAACGGATCACTGTCAGCATTGCAGACTGTGCTGATATTCATCTGTTTACTCACACGCCAGCAAACTACTTGTTGAGTACCACACATTGCCCTGAAAATGTGTGTGTGTGTGTGTGTGTGTGTGTGTGTGTGTGTGTGTGTGTGTGTGTGTGTGTGTGTGTGTGTGTGTGTGTGTGTGTGTTGGGTGCAAGTAACTGGAAGTGTGAATTCTTTCAGCCTGCAGCAGATACTATTTAGCATGGCTATCTAGTATTTGGAAGTGGCATATGTGTTATAAAATTAGCTTAGTTGTTAACATATATAGAATGTACAGGAGTTAGGACATGTCAAATACCTGGACAGGAGTTAGGACATGTCGAATACCTGGACAGGAGTTAGGACATGTTGAATACCTGGACAGGAGCTAGGACATGTGGTATACCTGGACAGGAGTTAGCACATGTTGAATACCTGGACAGGAGTTAGGACATGTCGAATACCTGGACAGGAGTTAGGACATGTTGAATACCTGGACAGGAGCTAGGACATGTGGAATACCTGGACAGGAGTTAGGACATGTTGAATACCTGGACAGGAGTTAGGACATGTGGAATACCTGGACAGGAATTAGGACATGTTAAATACCTGGACAGGAGTTAGGACATGTGGAATACCTGGACAGGAGTTAGGACATGTTGAATACCTGGACCGGAGTTAGGACATGTGGAATAACTGGACAGGAGTTAGGACATGTTGAATACCTGGACAGGAGTTAGGACATATCAAATACCTGGACAGGAGTTAGGACATGTGTCAATTTTCTTACATTCTGAAAATAAGAAAGTCGTGGGCACTTTATCACCTCTAAAACAGTTAACTTACTGTGATCCAAATGAGTCTAACTGTTATTTAAATAAAATAAATAAATAAAAATACTGTTTATTAAAATTGAGAATATGTTATTTAACTGACCCTTAGAATTAATGAATGTTTATGACAAGAAAATTTTGTATTACATCCATGAAGTGAAGAAATTCAGAGTTGATGTTTTAGATCATTAGCAGGTAAGTATATTTTCAGTAGTGTCCCTTTATGCATACATTACTTAGTACAGTTACTCTGAATATTTTATACTTAAATAGAGCAAGAAAACACACAAGCACAGTACTGCTGGAATTGTACAATATTCTTAACTGGTTTCAAAAACATACAGTTTATTAAAATCTGCATGAACAATGTTACGCTGAAAATTGACAGGGATCAGCTTTACTATGCAGTTCTAGATTATTAAGGTGCATAGCCATAAAAAACTTTAGTACATTAAGTATAGGGTTGGATATTCCAAAAGGAGGAAAAAGAAATAAAAGGCTGCAGATCTCTTGATTTAATCATTGCTTTGATCTGCAATGGGTTTCTTTGTTTAAATTAGTTTTATTTATTTTAGTTTTATTTCCATTTTCAGAAAGTGCTTTCCCTTGCAGCTGCATATCTCTTAAAATACATATTCTGGCAAAACAGGCTCTGGTTACTGCTAACTACATAGATATTAAATAACTGCATAACTAATTCTAGTATAATGTAACCCAGCTTGCAGAATAAACATCTAAATTGAGAAAGAGACACAGTCTATCTCTAGAATTTTGTAATATTCTCCTTAATCCTGAGATTTTCCCTAAATCCTCTACAGATTTTGTCACTTTTTTGCCTTTCATTCTATGAGCAGAAAGCTTTTGGAATTGCTGATGAGCAAAGTGTCTATGGTGGTACATAGTGAGCTCTGTTAGCTCAAATCCAAAATATAGTAGAACCAGAGAGTATCATAGTCACTTAACCACCAGCATGTTACTCATAGGTGATGGGAGGCTGTGTCATTGCTAATGATATCCATAGGCAGGGTCCCTCCTATGGTGGTGTACTGAAAAACATGTCGCATTCACTGTCAGATATATACATTACCTCTGCAATAACATAACAATAAGAATTTACACCTTACCATGATATTAGTGTTTATGGCAAATGGGGCAAAAATAGGTAGGTAATGGGATGTTAGAATGGCTGCAGGGGGACTCTGGTGCAATATTTTGGTTGTCTGTTCTTCAGTTTGCATTTAAAAGTAGGTATCCCACAATTCCATTGGAGTGGGCGGGGTTACATAATTATATATGCACATTTTATGTTAAACAGCGTACAGATTTGTACCTATTTTTCATGGGCCTTGTCCAGATTTTTGATGTTTCCAGGTTGAGAGGCATGGTGCATATTATGAAGCTGTGCAAACTGATTTTCCGTAAAATGGCTGTAATGTCAACGAAGGTCTCCAACAGGTGGGACACAGTAACAGGCTCACTGGCAACAAAAAATGAAGCACATACAATCATGGACAATATCAGAATAATACTACCAGTAATCCCATATCTCTGACATAACATATATGATTCTGAGTGATCATATATGGTTCTGCATGAACACAATTGTACAACTATTATGGCATGACAGCAATCTATGAGGGTAATCAAGCACACTGTCCTGACACTATAACATCTGCTGGAGGCATTAGGGACACTGCTAAACTTGTATGCGACATTATGATCACTACATACTACTTGACTGGTGTGCATGGCATGTAGATAGATAGATAGATAAATAGATAGATAGATAGATAGATAGATAGATAGATAGATAGATAGATAGACAGACAGATAGATATGGCACAGTTCCACTGTCATGAGTGTAACCCATGCCATCAATGTTGTGAAACAGCTATACATATACTATGTGCATCACCAGAACAGGTTTCATACATGCATCTGGTATAATACCTTGATGGGGGTTCTGCAACATCGGACAGTAAGGTTTATGCAACAAAAAAGAATACCTAGGTATGGCCAGTAAGATATGTGAGAACTCACTGTGGCAAAGGTGGTACACTTCACTTATGCAACATTGGAAGATGTTTCTGGGGGTATATGAAGAGGGGGACATTGTACTCAGTTATTGGTATGATGAAAGTTGTGAACTGTGGAGGTATTATGGCCTTTGATGTAGATGTCCTGCACAAACTCAGTAGTTGTGTTACATACAAGGGAGTAGTCACCACTGTGGCAACATACTGGTGGATGTTCCACATATCATGTACCCCAAGACAGAGATCACATACCAATTGATCTGCTTATAGTGTGTGATGTCTACATTATCCTTGGGTTATACATTTGTTTTCATAACATAACAAATCTCCCCATGTTTTTGTTTCATCTCATGTGTTGTTATGGCTGTGGTAGCAATCTTTGGTGTGTGTTGATACTGTCTGTATTATACTAATATCACGGTTGGAGTCAATGATTGCCCACAATCTGTAGTACTCCAGCAACTGTTTGGACACAGGATGTGTATGTCATTCTTGACATCTGTGAATTAAATAATGGACAGGAAAGGGCCTAGCAGACAGCCCTGATGTATGGACCTAATTACCGGACCCAAGATATAGGACACTTTATACATTTCAACAGATTTAGATGATATATATGTATTCCACTGGTCTAACCACTTCATGATATAGGTGATTATGGCCACATCTGACAGTGCTGAGTGAATACCTCAATACGGATTTGTGTAAATTGCCTTGGCCTGATCAAGTTCCACAGGATGATAGTGTTGTCATCATGCATGTCCTCAATGCCCTCTTTGAGGACATCTGACAGATGTAACAACAACTCACACATCTATTGCATACAGCTGGGATATCACTAGTGTCCATTTAGAAAAGGTCTAAGATGACATGTTGGCCTACCTCACAGATGAGGAGAGTCAGGATGTATGTGTCTATACATGCATGCATCATGTGCTGTCCCTCCAACTCAAATGGATGTATGTTGATGTACACCCTTCTATGGGAACATAGTCTGTGTGGAGGGTGTGTTGAAGTGTGTATCCATCCATGTCGGGTAGGTGCATGTTTTGAGTTATGCTATGGCAACTGTGATGTTGTCACAGCCCATTGATTCTGTGTGATAGGCCTATATGAAGGTAAGACAGTACATCCTGCCTATCCTGATCTGCCCTAGGGTTTGGACATCATCCCCCATTCAGGTAACATTCAGAAACTTTCCCAGCTGGGGATTAACCTTTATGTCACTAGATGGTTAACCAATTGGCTCACCGGCAGAACACATAGTATGAAAGTTGGTAAATCAGCCTCTATCAATAGAGCTGCCACCACTAGCATACCCCAAAAATCTGTGATTGGCCCTTTACTGTCTGGAATCTATTTCTTGACATTCCAGGCTTTGCTAATTCTTGCATATTGGGCACAATCATTGAGTTTAGCAATGATGATAACATACTACAGGAGGGGCTAACACATACATACTGGTTACAATCATTGAGTCCATGAATGATGGTAACATACTACAGGAGGGGCTAACACATGCATACTGGATGCAATCATTGATTCCACCAATGATGATAACATACTACAGGAGGGGCTAACACATACATACTGGGTGCAATCATTGAGTCCATGAATCATGATAAAATACTACAAGAGGGGCTAACACATACATACTGGGTACAATCATTGAGTCCACCAATGATTATAACATACTACAGGAAGGGCTAACACATACATAATGGGTGTAATCACTGAGTCCAGCAATGATGATAACACATTATAGGAGGAGATAATACAGACAAATGAATGGTGACAAAGCCGCATGATCTACAAATAAATGCAAAAATGTGTCATTATTTTGTCCTTCTGAAAAGTGGAACACCCCACTAATTACAGCATTAACAACACTCCCCCTATGCTGAAATCCAATGGTGCAAGACCTGGGAACACATGTAGATAGTGATCCGAACTTCAACCACCAAGTGTCCATAATGATATGGAAAGGCTACGTCATGCACCTCATAAGCCAGATAATCATATCCAGATCTGAGGATGATATAAAAGCATTGTACTCAAACTTTATCAGAACACTAATAGAGTATAATGCTCCCCTTTGCATGTACAACACCTGCAGCAGCTAGCAAGACCACAAGGGTTTTTAAAATACTGGTCCTACAAACCATGCCATGACATCTGTGGATAGACAGAAAGCCATGTCACTAATCTGTATCATATAGGATGAGGTGACTTGTGCCTAGCCTACAGGCCAGTCTCTGACCCTGCCATGATGTGAGTTACTGCACATTTGCAAATCAGCTACAGCTGATGTAATCAGCAGAGCCTGATGAAGATAAAATGGTAATAGCAGTGTTCCACATGCTGTTGTAAAATGCTCTCTCTCTAATGTCAAGCAAATACACAGACATACACCCCCGTTGATTACAATGAGAACACAACCCCTACCCTATCTAAATGCACTGATTAAAGAAACTCTGTATTTAAGGCAAGTGCCACAACTCAAGCCTGACTTGGAGAGTGTCTAACAATAGTTTGTAGGTGATGATAGCAGGGTCTGGTGAGGAGAAAATGGCAATAACAGTAGCCCACATGCTGGTGTAAATTTATTTATTTATTTTATTTTACATGTTGTTTACCAGGATAGTCCACTGGGCTGAGAAGAGCCCATTTTTAATATAGTCCTGGGGAGAAAAACTTCATAAAGACATTATACAATGTTACAAATCATATGCAATTAAGTTATACAGTAATACAGGTGAAGAGCATAGCATTAAAAATTGCAATCTGCAATAGAAATTATAAAAAGAAAAATTAAGAAAATACTAGTAGATATTTACAAATATATTTGTTCATACAATGGAGATATTACAGTAGACGCATGGGAGATTCATATAGGTATCATATGACAGATAAGTAGGGTAAGTGGGACAGGAGGAGTTTAGTGTAGTAGTAAGAAAAAGGGGATAATTGGAAGAAGTAGTGTAACAAGTTAAGAGGTGTAGAGAAAGGTAGATTAGAAGATGTATTAGCTTAGTGGGAGGTGTGGGAAGAGAGAGAGGAAGGGAGAGTGAGAAAACAGGGTGTAATGCTGAGAGAATTATGTGGAGTGAGAGCAGGAACATTCCCAGATGGATATGAGATGAGAGTGAAGCAAGGTCTTACACTTAGTGTGGTTGTGTGTGGTACGAATAACAGGTGGTAGGGAATTCTAGAGGCATGCTAGAGAAAATGATAGTAGAGGTTTGCCTGGTGGACAGGCAGTCTTGTGCAGTTCAATCAGATTCTGGTTACTGGATCTTAACAGTCTATCAGGTTGATACATTTGGAGAGAGGAGGCAAGGTAGGAGCAGAGAGAGGGGCTGAGGATAAGTTTGTGAGCATGAGTGAGTTGAATATAAGAAAGATGATTAGACAGCTCTAGCCAATTAGTTTGTGAAGGGTATTGCTCTCTCTAATGTCACTCAAGTTCACAAGCACACACACACACACACACACACACACACACACACACACACACACACACACACACACACACACACACACACACACACACACACCAACATGCACACACGCACACACACACTCCCCAGTTGACTGTAATGAGAAAAGAACCCCTACCCATCAAAGTACAAGAATTAGAGAGCTCTGTATTTAAATCAAGTTCCACAGCTGAAATCTGACTTAAAGAGCATCAGACAACAGATTATAGGTGATGACATCAATAGTGTCTGGTGAGCAGAAATGGTAATAGCAGTGCCCCACATGCTAGTGTAAAATACTCTAATGTCAAACAAGTGCACAAACATATCTCCCATTTAACTGCACTGAGAAAAGAACCCCTACCTAAGTACACAGACTAGAGAACTCAGTAGTTTACATAAGTGCCACAGCACAAGTCTGACTTTACAAGGTTGCAGGCCAATTTATATTGGATGACATCAGCACTGGATGTTGGAGAGAATATGTTGGCAGACCTGCATGAAGTGGATTTGTCGGCATGTGCAACTTTCAAAATACTGGCCATCCAGGGGGTTGGAGTGGTAACTGTCAGATAAACATTTATGCTCCTCTCACTAGATAGATGCACATGTGCACACACACACACACACACACACACACACACACACACACACACACACACACACACACACACACACACTCACACGCACACACATGCACACACACACTCACACACATACCCCTCCCAGTTGACTGCAGTAAGAACAGAATCCCTACTTACCTAAGTACATAGACTAGGAAACGGCCTGCATGAAATGGATTTGTAGGCATGTGCTAGTGTTAAAATATTGATAATTCATGGGATTGGAATGGTGACTGTCAGATACATACTTATGCTCTTCTGACTAGACACACACACACACACACACACACACACACACACACACACACACACACACACACACACACACACACACACACACACACACACATGCACACTCTCTTCTCAGTTGACTGCAGTGAGAACAGAACATCTACCTACCAAATTACAGAGATTAGAGGACTCAGTATTTTATGCAAGTGCCACAGCAGAAGTCTGTCATTTATAAGACTGCAGACCAGTTTATAGTGGATGACATCAGGACTGGATGTTGTAGAGAAGATGTTGGGAGGTCTGCATGAAACTGATGTGTAGGCATTTTCAGCTGTGAAGATATTTCAGGTTCTGCATGTTACCAGACTGATGAGTGTGCAATGTGTAATATCTGGTGTTTGTGTTCCAATGTGCAAGTACACTTTAAGAGAGAGCTTTACAAACTATATGCAAAAAGGTGTCCACATTACTACAAGTATTGGAAAATCTGAATGTGTATTGTCATTCTAAAAATGTGTGTGGTATATAACACAACACTTTTCTATTATTAATTTATGTAGTGTAGTTGATATATTTTTGAACAAGTACTGAGAGACCAAGGTTGTAATGCATGGGAGGAGGTAACAGATGGCTGCATTGTAACTATGTGACATCTTCTGAAGTAGGGCCCTCATTTTTTTTGTTTACACATATAGTTAAATGTCATGAATTCTAAATGGACAGTAAACAAAAGTAATACATGTTATTGTCCACTATGCATAGTGCACAGCCAAGCAGCAGGTTTGCAAGGTGCTTGGCCAAGTGTTTGTGTATAAGAAGTACAAATTTCCACTGCTTTCCCTGTTTGTCCATAGTTAAGCAGTGCACAAACACAAGGCTCATTGCCAAAATTATGAGAGTTAGTACTGAGTTTATAAAACACACCTGCTTAGATGACTCTGTGGCAGCAGGTATAAATGCATTCACACATTTTTTTGAGCCCAGATGATATAGGATGTGAATTCAGGTGTATGTAATACTTTTAAAGAAGAAATTATAGCATAATGAAATTATTCATTATATGACATTTACCATGTGTTACTGTATGTTGATGTAGTGCAGCATGTTTAAGTGGCACTGGGTGGAGGTAACCACACCAAAAAATAGATGTCCACTGTCACTTGACATTGGTGCATGATGCCAAACTCTGAGCAGACATATAGGCCAAAAAGTGAAGTGCTCCATTGTTTTTTTTTTGGTACTTATGTGTGTTATGTGTGATTCTATTTTTTGACCAGATTATAGCTCTTAAAATGGGGTAGATAGGCAGGTGATGAAATGGGTGTCAGGGGGGAGAACAAAGGGAAAGCAATATAGGAATGTGCAGGAGGGAGGCTGGAAAGAACCATAGCTATCTATGTCTTCAACAGTGTAAAATGAAAATATGTACAGAATATTAGCTGAATTTGGACCATCACATCCACAAAGAAGGATGACAATAACACAATCATGTTGTGTAGCAAATTGGACCAAAATAAGCGTGTCAAGAAGACATGAGTGTGAAATAGAAAGCTATGTATGGGACCATATTTTTTGGTGGGATAGGTGCCTTTTTTTTTTTTTAATACAGTAAGAGAGGAATGGTGGATAAGGGACATTAGTATTTCTGTATCAGGTAGGTTGGGTAAGTGAGGAAGCAAATGCAAACAAACAGGAAAAGCAAGACAAGACACAGGGATGGTGAAGGACACAAAAGGTTGGGTGGCACCAGGATTGTGGTGAAGGAGAGGACAATGCAAGCTCATGCTCATCAAACATGGGGACAGTGAGAGTCTAGTCCTCACCCACAAGACTGAGGACTGTCATCATTTATTCCTTTACTCCACTGGCTGCTCAGTGCTTGATTTCTTCTCCTCCTATGGACCATAAGGGAGAGCAGCCTCTCCATCCGGCATAGGCATACACCAATGGTGCAGTGCGCAAACCTCTGCACCAACCCTGGCATCTCCTGGTGCATGATGAAATCCCCACCTCTGCTTGTGCTCATGGAAGGTACCACAGCACCAGCTGACATGGTAGTGCTACCTGAGACTGCAGGTAGTCGAGGGGCTGCAGAGGCAGTACTGTCAGGTTGGGTCCCAAATGTGTAGGGCATCAGTGCTGGAAAACATGGAGCAGAAGCAGGCTGACTCACTGGGGTTATCCTACCTCTCTATGCTGTGAAGCATGTAGTGATTTGTTACAGATGGATGACATGGAGACATTTTGACAACACATAATATAAAATACAAAAAAGACATAAAGGTTGGGGTGAGAGGAAAAAAAGAGATGAAATTAGTACCATCATATGTGACATGCAATGCATTATCACAATTATAAAACTATTTTATCTGAAGTATTACATTTAAGTATATGTCTTAACAACCACAGACTATAATTATGGATTGCTCAAAGTAATCCTTGCAATGCACATATATTGCACATATGCTTGGTCCAGTTATACAGATTACATTAAAAGCAGTGCATTTATGCCATTTGCATAGATTTTAATTTATATAATATTATTAAAGAATTGCAGTATTGTATAGTTGCTATTCATGGTATATGAACCCACAACCTCTGATTACAGTCATACACTTGACTCCTAAAGCTGGTTTTTGCTACAGACGTATGCATGCATACTTGCTTTTACAGTTAGAATATGCATGCTTAGTTTGCTACTACTGTACCAAAAGCAAAAACATTTATGTTTAACTTTTAAAGCTACTATAACACTTCTCTTGTGCTGCATTCATACCACCTGCTTCCCTCAGTCTGTCCAGATGATTAGCATGAGCCAGCCTGTTCATCGCAATTTCAGGATTATCTGTGAAAAGAACAGAAAAGAAAAATAAAGAAAAGAAATGAAAAGAAAAGAAGATCATTATGCATACCAGTCTTGACTATATTTAGCTTTATGTGTATTATAAATTCTCTTTACTAGCATACTTACACAACTGTGTGATTTCACTAGTACAAAACTCTTCCAACCACTGGTTGAGTCTATCCCTCTTATGAATTTTTAGGTCATTGACGTCATGTCTACACTGTACTACAGTGCGTGGGATGCCAATCGCACTAGATACAGCCTTGGCCAGACTATTCAAAGCCCCGGACTTGTACTGGGAGTCAGAATAGTCCCTCTGCAGAAGCCTTTGGCTGTGGCACTTTACCAGGTGTCCAATACATATTTTGGACTCCTGGACATCCCACCTCTGTGCCCTAAATTGGGCACCTTCCCCTCTAAGTCAGGCATGTCTAATCCCAAAAGAAGAGCAATAGCAAATAATGACTTTCCACCAATTCCTGTTATCACATTTACTGGTATTGCGCAAACCTGGGAAACAATGCCAACCATGTTTGCATGTCGCTAAGTGGAAAGCAACAGTGCCAAGCAGGGAAGAAAGCAATTTTTGAAACTGGAAGGTTAATCTGACACTTGGCATTAGCTTGAGGGGTGTCTGCACCTGTAACTGTTAGGTGATTTAACTTTGCTGATGTGCACTGGAGCATGAATGTCCTGACCTGACACATGTTTGTTTAGCTTTATTTACTGATAAAATTGATTTTTACAGTGTGGAATCCAAACCTATGCATAAGGGACAAAACATTTTCTCCCACAGTTGTGAATTATCATCTTTGCCACAGAAGAAGTGCTTCTCAGACATAATCATGAATCATCCATATGTACAGATGGCAGACTGAGGTGTTAGTTACATATGTGTATGACCTGACAAGGTCCTTATATATAGATTAATCTGTGTGCATCTTATTTAAGTGTGGAGGCCATACAGGTCCAGATTGCATAATTATGCTTACAGAAACAAAATAGAAATTATATATTCAGTGGTACATCTGAACCTTCAAATAACAGTAAGGGTACCTTATCCCTTATAAGCATAATTCGTAGAAACTGTGCAATTTAAATTATGTGTAAAGTGTTATATGTGATATTTAATATAATGTGAAATTAAACAACAGTAAAAATGTTTAGGATTTCCTGTATTAGGACCCAGGACCGTGTGTATGTCAGCCCTACACATGCACCTGTTACCACAAGAACATTGGAATGCCACTTGTATATTTTACTGTTCATTACTATAAACTGGACTATCACAGCAGTTAAAATATGTTGCACTTCCTGTATTAGACCCCAGGACCATTTGTATTATAGCTCTAAACTTACACCTGCTACCACAGGCATAATTCCTTATTCATTCTTAATTTCTGTGTGTTAACGGCTGCTCAATGTCACTTATCATGTTTGAACACTGCCTAACAGAATTAATAGATGGAAAGCAAATAATGCAACAATATATCCTTTTTGACCTTTATATTATTGACACCCTGTATGAAGGTGGTCTGTCTACTTCCTGCGTGGGCCACTAGTCCGGGTTTGCGCACTACTAAGCATCACACAAATGAGATAAAAACAGCTAAACCTAACATTCACTGTGTTCCTCCATCTCCCTTGTTTGTGCTAAGCCATGCACCATGCAAACAGTGGCATTAAAAGACACACAGCCAAAAAAGGGAAAATAAGGTGAAATAAAACAAATCTATTAAATAAGCAACACTACAACATTTATGTTGGTTCACATGAAATATTTTTGCAGAAGTCTGGATTTGAACTCTCACTCCAATGGACCTTCAAAGCACAGTAGAGGTGTCTTATCCCTCTTTACCACACAAACAGCTTTGCAGCAAGGAACTAAAATCATAGTGCATACAACCAACTGCAACATCATCCACAGTACTAATAAAGCATATGACAGTTGTTTGAACATGTATTAATTTCAGAAGTAGTGCACTGAGTGATCACACACCCATTTCTGACTATTGGCTGCATAAATGCAGCTCTATCTTATCTCTTATGTGTTTGTGTGTTTGTTGTTCATTCATTTCTTATCTGAACAGCAATCTGAGGCATGCAGTCTGTAAGGCATTCTGTATCATTGTCCTTAAAATGAGTAATGATATTAAATGGCAGTAATATACAGTGGCCAAGGAATGAAGGGGAGATTAGAGTTACTGAACAGAAACTGTGAAATCTGTGTTGCTTACATTTAAAATGTTGATTCAATCACTTCTACACTTTGTAAATCTAATCTGGCTGACACACCCACTGGGGGTAGAGGAGTCTAAATTGCTGTTGTGTTTTCCTTCTCCCTACCAGTAATTATTCACAGTTGCAATTCACTAGCAACAATCACTGAGGGAGTGCCTGCACTATGTTTACATCAGCTATGTGGAGCCAAGTATTTGGAATTCAGTAAGTCTAATGAGTTCACACATCATTTGCATCTTCACAGTGCTCAGAGTCCAAAATCTACACTGTGTAGCTAGGGAATCTGATGGCGAGGAGACTTGTTTATGTGGGTATAATACAAAGAAGATATTACTTTGGGATTTATCTGCACATAAGACTACTAATCTTGATAAGGTATGCTTTCATTTTCACCTACATGCTGGATATGATGAAATGTCAGACAGAAAAATCTGTTAATGTATATGCATTAGCACATGTTTCTTTTATCTGTATGCATTTCTTAGAAGTATACTGATGGCATAGGGTCTATATTGGAACATCAAATGTTTAACGGTTTGAATCACTAAAGAACGACCCTTAGTGATCAAACTGTTAAAACATTGAACATTACAAAAAAAAAATGAAAAAAAAAAAAAACTAAATGGTGTAGGCAAGCCCCCCTGCACCCCCCACATCCCCCGCTACTTAAAAATACCAACTCTGAGGCCGCACTACATTGAAGTAAATGGAAATCTCCCCTTATGGAGATTTCCATTTACTTCGACATTCTGCACTTTCGTTATTCTCGTTCCGACAATGTCAAATTCGACATTGTCGACTTTCGAGAATTCAATATAGACCCAGTGGCATATGCATGTTTGTCAACGTAGTTTACTTTCTCAGATGCACAGCCTTATTAATTGTTATCACAAGTGCTAATGTCATAACTGTTTTCCTCTTTACATGGTTCTACTCTTATTTCCATGAAATGTAAAAGTCCTATATTGTCAATGACACAAGGATGTTTGCCTTCTAAGATGGCCCACACACACACCTCTAGGGGAGTGCTGACCACAGGTAGACATGATTGCCAATTGCATAAAATGTTCTCTGGTAAGTGTATACACATGTTTCAGGGACAATTTATTTGATAGCACTTTTAGCATTTCACTGATAGTTTGTTAGCAAAATGTGTCATTTGCCTGTTGTTTTAACAGTTGGAGGAGCCAAGCTTAATTTTTGCTTTGGCACAAACAATTTTTGCTATTTTTAATTTTTGTTTTGGCTCCAAAATTGTTTGTGTGTGATTGTAATATGTTACAACCACACAATTCCTTTTTTATATTTGAATATCTTGGTTACTTTATGTTTCTCCAGTGAGAAATAGTAAAAAACTACCTTTTATGTGTTATATTGAAGCAGGACTTTTATCTTATGTGTATTATCCTTCTTTTGCATTTTATGTCACCTAGGACTATGGTACCCAAGCATCCCACTCCCCACAAACCTCCTTCAGTGGTCCTAAAAATGAAGTAATTGTGGAAGCATTTAGGCAACATTTTGCATTTCTGTTTGAGGGGTGATGTGAGGATATGTCTGGCAAAATGAAAATGTGGCAACAGATAGCCACTGGTGTGAATGCAGTAGGTGGCCAGAGCAGGACATATAATCAGGTATTGCATAGGGACACTGACATGATTTCACTGGCCTGGAGGAGAGGAGCTGCAGTGGCCCATGAATGGGTAGCTACCAGGGGAGTCTGCTACAGATCCACCACTGACATTAAATGAAGAGTTGCTCTCCACTGTCAGAGATCCAGAGAGCTCACTGGAAAGTGCACAATAGCATGCTATTGATGTTGGTTCTGCTGTTTCAGGGACAACAAGTGTGTCCCAGTGGGAACTTCCAAGTAGGCTTACCTATCTCAATTGTTAAATACTTCTTGTATATTCAAATATTTCACCAATACTTAAGTTCTGTTTAACATTACATTTCTTTTGGGGAGGAAATAGTTGTAGGTTGATACAGTTGATTACACATGGGCTTGGGGTGGATGTGTCATCCAAATTCTTGTTAAAAGTATCATTAATATGCATATAAAGGGCAAAAAGTGTTAACCCCTTGTGTTATTGTTCACTGTGATTATGGTGTCCTTAACTTTTGATTAACTCTTCCAAGACCATCCAGCATAAGGAGCCTACAATCATCTACACATAGTAAGCCAAACATTTTTATGTCAGCACTGATGCGCAGTTCAAATAAATATTTAGTTTGTGGTATGGGTGTCAGGACTGGTGTGCACATTACTGTACTATCTGTAATAGTGGTACCACTGTTAGATTCTAGCATATATTGGACTATACAGGTAAATATCTTGGACTATACAAGTGGCTAGATAGGTAGAACAATGACCTATAGTGTAGTATGTCCCAGGTCCAAGTCCTGAGCAGTAATATATTTTACATACATTGCTGTGAAAATGTGTCAGGTGACTGAAACATCTGCTTAATTTAAAATTAAAAATGTGTTACATGGGTGGGAGGTTGGCATAATGGTCAAGGTGTTTACCTTACAGACACAAGGTGCAGGGTTTGATTCTCACATACTGTAATTGGCAAGGCTTAAAAAGGCCCACAGGAGCAGCTAGCCTTGTATTAATCTATGAACTTATAGTAATGTAGGCATTATTTTTTCCTGTGTTTATTGATTATTATCACAGGTGATCCTGACAGTGGAAGTATGGGACTCCTACCATGTGATGTCAGAGTATCAGCAGGCTCAGATGATGATGGTGGCTAAACAGAGACACAGTCTGGGGGGTAGAGGTTGAATCTGACATTGAGGTTAACATTCAGCCATCCACTGTAATTCCATCAGACACAGCCAGCAGACGTATGCCAACTCATTCCAATGAGGCCTCAGATATTGGTCAGGTGGAAGGTGAGACACTCAGTTACTGTGGCTTCAGTGCCTGTTGACTCTAGTCATAGTCAAAGTGTGGGTGAGGTGCCATGCAGGAGGGTTGTTAGGGGTGCTTATAGGAGGCCTGTTCTCCATCCTCCACCTGATTGAGATGTGTCTTCTCTGACACTCAAAGTATGTTTAGGTCCATCATGGAGGCACAGGCAAATTCCAATAGGTCCTCCAGAGAAATGCTTATGGTTGTAGATGTAGCATAGGCTGCCATGCATGACTGCCTCCACCATATTGCTGATTCAATGGATCAGATGAATGACCATTGGAATAGGTGGTGTCTGTGATGGAACATCTGTTGGGAGTGGGACAGCATCCATGTTGGCATAGGTCAGCCACATCATCTGATGTTAGCCAAAGTGTCTATGCCCAGTCATGCTCCCATTGTGGCACTATTTCTACTGATCCATCGGTGGTTGAGGGGTCCACACCCAGATATGGCAGGTCAGGGGGTCATGTTCCTGGGTATCCTCATGAGGGAATCTCATCATGCAGGCATCAGTCACATTCAGGTAGCAGCAGTGCATCTGACTGTAGACGTGGATGTGCCAGTGCAACTCTTGATACTGAACAAGTGTTTAATAAAACAATGCTTTCAGGTCAAACAAATCTGATGAAGGGTTTGTGTCAGAAAAATATGTATTAATGTATGTGTTTAGTGCTCATTAGAAGCTAAAAGGGTTAACACATTTCATTCTATTTTATGTACAGCTTAGTTTTATATGAAACTAAGAGATGCTTTCTGAAACTGCAAGATGCTCTCTGACCTAGTATTTGCTAGCATAGCAAAATTCATGTTTATGCCTTTTGGAAATTTACTGAGAAGCAGGTGATTATCTGCTAGGTCAGGAAAATAATGAATAGAACAATACTGTTTTTCTATAACGTTATTGAACTTGAACAATCAGCTCTGTTCGTGTTATGAGAACATGCACAGCTGCAGAATAAGGTAGATACAGTTGAACAAAGACTGCTCGAAGAAATGAACTATAATCTGTACTTGCTTTGTGCTTGAATTAGCCATAGTACCTTGAATGGTAACATCACATAGTGAGAAGTTGTATCTAACCAGTGGTCTCCAAGGCCACGTTATTTTTCTTAGGAAGTTTTTTCATAATCTTGATAGTGTCAGCAGAAAATCATGGACAAACAGCTGCTATAAAATAATATTGTAAAAACTTGTGATTTGTTACGTCAGCTTAGAAGGCAATGTCTTGTAAGAAATGTATAAGAATGGCTTCACTTCCTGATTCTAGTTAGACAAACTCTGTATTAGCACGTTTTTGTCTCCTTGCTGCAAGAATTAAAGTGCCTTAACCTGAACCTGCCGTGTATTAATCTTTTTGAAGTTGTTTTTTCCTTTGACAGATTGGTCCTTCGGACCAGAAACCTCCACTTCACCCGGATCAGACAGGCCAGGTGGCATGAAACCGTACGGGGAAGAAACCACATCAGTTCTTCTTATTTGAAAAGACCTCCGACTGAATTGTCATACAAAAAGAGGCCAGCCACTTTCTGATCTGTGACTGAAGGGCGGGTTTACCTTGAACCAGATGATCAATCACGGAGGCTCAGGTAAGGTGAGATTTACCTTTTTTCTGTTGTAGATCAGGGACTTGATTTGCATTGTCTGTCAGGAGATTTGTTTGTGTACAAGTCAGGGACAGGAAGATTGCAGTCTTGTCATAGATCAGGGAAACAGAATAGGTAAGGCAGTTATTCTAGATAAACTGTGAAAAAGAGAAATCGTGGTACCACGTAAAAATAAGAAAGGTTATGTAACACTTTAACAATTAGAACAATATAGGAAATAAGTGCACAAAAATATCTCAAGATCCACTGTTAACTGAAGATGCAAAATATATGCAATTACAGCGTGTCGATAATGTTAGGTTCTATACAAAATGGGTTAATAAATATGAATTTGATGGCAAATTAGAAAAATCCTCACTTGTTAAACTTGTCAAACAGCTTAAAACCGACACGAAAGGTCAAGTAAAAAAGCAACATCAATTAGGCATTCCTCAGGCACACAGGTGAATTGAGGAAGCAAACCATAGGGAACAAAAGAGTAATAATTCACAAGCAATGTTTCGAGATAAAGAGGACAATAATTTGGTAATAGCATCAGCCTCTCCGCCCCCTCCACTTCCCTTACCAGAATATGAAGTGAGTGGACAAGCTTGTCCACCTCTGCTATACCCGGCTGTCCCCGCGAAGCCAAGACCGTTTGTGATCCCGTCGAGACTAGGTCTCGAACACGTAACTTAAGAGGGGATATTGAGTTATGTCAAATAAATAAAAATTCACAAGCTATGAGTGAAGAAGAGATATGTCCGCTCATAGAAGTACCAAATCCTCAGGCAGGACAGGAAGGGCAGGACCCAGCTCTCCTGGTATATAGACCCTGGACACCGGAAGACATCCAGAAACCCACAGAGGGAATTCCCCATCCACAAGTTAATTTTAGAAAATTCTTAGAAGACTTACAAGGCATGAGGTTAAGTTATCACTTAAATGGAGAAGAAGTAGAAAAAGTAGTTAGACAAATCGTAGGTCCCGATTGGCATATGATCAGTGGCAACTGGAATCCCCGTGACGCAGAACACAAGCCACTCCCACATAGCAACGCAGAGCTGGATAACAGAGTAAAAGGTCTCACAGACCGAATCTCTGAGAAATGGAAGCCTAGGGCAGACTGGACTTGCATTAATCAATGCATCCAACAAGAAGGTGAAACGGTTGAAAGATATTATGCTAGATTATTACAGTGTTTTAATAATCATTGTGGAATGCAGGTACCTGAAGATCAAACACATGACCCCCCGTATGAGCAGCAGCTAAATAATGCATTTTAAAAGGCATTATTTTGCCTATAAGCAGCTTTATTACAAAACACATGGTAGACCACCGTACAAGTAGATTACAGTCACTACTTGAATATGCTAGACATGCCGAAAGGCATTTTAAAAGTAGAAAGAAAAATAAAACCCAAGTATTTTGTGTAGAAGATGGAGCAGAAGTTTATGTAGTACAGTCCGGGGAAAAAGGGCAAGAAAAATGCCCAGGGAAACAAACAATCTGATAAGCGATCAGAAGAGTTTGAAGAGAGAAAGAAAAGGGGTGAATGTTTTAAGTGCGGGAAAAAGGGACATTTATCAAGGGATTGCAAGCAAAACAAGAAGGTAGCCATGGAAGATAAGGAGGGTGAGGACTGACTATATAATAGTCAAGAATCACTAGAAGGGAATAACCAAGAAAAGACAAATGCAAGTGTGATAGAGGAAGTAGAGAATGTGACAGAAGAAATAGAGGAAGTGCAGGAAATCGCAGATAGTGAAGAAAGTGAAATTTTAGACTTAGCATTATTGAGCCTAGAGCTCTACTTAGTAGATACGAAACCGGAAGTTACACTTCTGGTAGAGGGGAGGGAAGTTAAATTTCTGTGTGACTCAGGAGCATCGCGGACCCTGATACATCCTTCCAAACTACCAGAAAACTCAGAATCACTTGATTACATATTAGTGAAAGCAGCTAATGGGCAGCTGTACCGGGAGCCACTCTCCCATAATATCGCAATAACTGACCCTGTTTCAGGGATGACCCAGAAAAGCAAAACTGTTGTTTCTGCAAAATGCCCAGTAAACCTTTTGGGCAGAGATCTAATGCAGATATTTGGCATAGCAGTAGTTCCAACTATGCAGGGTATGGAAGCACAGCAACAAATGGATACTTTTGTAGTGCGACTGGAGGGCGAAACATTTTATTGGTACAGCCAGGACTTGGTCACAACTGGTCCAGGGGCAGTGAACAAAGAGCTGATGAATGTAGCCATCAGTAAATCCCCCTCCCTTGACACTGATAAACAGCCTTTGTTGCACTGTACACTGTATTATTATAGCACACCAGGACCTGATAAGGGATATGAGCAAGAACTGTTTAGAAACCATGCAACCAGATTAGTATTACGTAATCTGTACTGGGACACAGAAGGGAACAGTGTAGTTAGCTGTTCATTGCCCCAGGAATTCTTTGCACTTTATAAATCTAATTGATTACCACATGTTAGTTTGACCAAGGATAAGAATGTGGAATGGGCAGACCTAGGAGAAAAAGTCACGAGATGGGAAAAACAGACAAAGTTAGAACTGTCAGAACAGGGAGTACAGAAGGAGAAGTTAAATTGGATAACACAGACACACCCAGCTGTAAACTTGCAGTCAAGCAAGGACAGCTGATTAGCACTCTTACTAGAAGTGGAAGAGAATGCCTTATGGAGCATACCAGAAACTCTCTGGTCAACAGGCAAATCAGATGTAGGACTTATTCAAACAGCAGGACCAATTACTATCCCACCAAAATCAGCATTTAGACCACAGAAGAGACAGTATCCCTTAAGGAAAGATGCAGAAGTAAGAATTAAACCTATAATAGCAGCTTTACTTAAGGAAGGAGCACTGGCAGAATCTCCCGATTCACCATGTAACACACCCTTATTTCCTGTCAGGAAAGCAAACGGAGAATGGCGTATGGTCCAAGCTTTACAAGCTGTAAATGATGCAGTAATACCTAGAGCACCTACGGTGTCAGATCCACACACCCTATTGAATGATTCGAAGCCTCAACAGAAATATTTTTCTGTGGTAGGTATTAGCAATGCGTTCTTTTCAATACCGATACACCCTGACAGCCAACATTGGTTTGCATTCACATTTCAGGGGAAAAGGTATACATACACGTGACTACCACAGGGATATTGTGAAAGTCCAACAATATTCTCACAAGAAATGGCAAGCAACTTAGTGGGATTTACCCTGCCGAGAGGCAGTCAGATTTTACTTAATGTAGATGACATCCTGCTGGCAGCCCCCACCCAGCAAGAATGCGGAGAAGATACCATAGCATTATTACATTTTTTAGCCACTCAAGGACATAAAGTAAACAAGAAAAAATTGCAGCTTTGGAAAAAGCAGGTTAAATACCTGGGATATGTAATATCCAAAGAAGGCAGAACATTAGATGAAGATAGGAAAATAGCGATTTTACAAGCACCCAAACCGACTACCAAGAAGGAAATTATGCCCTTCCTGGGTACGACTAATTTCTGTCGGAGCTGGATTCCAAACTATGCCTTGGAGTCTGCTCCATTGACCAACTTGATATACAAGAAGCTTATGGCAGCACAAGATTTATTACAATGGACACCAGAAGCAGAATCAGCTTTCTGCATACTAAAAAAATTGATAGCATCCTCATTAGTTTTAGGATTACCAAACTATCATAAACATTTTTTCCAAACTGTAGATTGTAAACAAGGTTATATGACATCAGTATTAACACAGCAACATGGGGACAAACAACGCCCCATAGCTTACTATTCATCACAGCTGGACCCAGTGGCACGATCCCTGCCCCACTGTGTACAAGCAGTAGTCACAGCTGCAATGGCAGTACAGGCTTCAGCCTCAGTAGTGTTGTTCCACCCTCTCACATTGAGAGTGCCTCATGCAGTCACGATTATTTTACTGCAAGAAAAAGTAGCATATCTTTCTCCTGCTAGACATCTTTCCTGTATGACTATACTGTTGACCCAACCTCATATGACAATTGAACGATGTACAACTTTGAATCTGTCTACCTTGCTCCCAACCCCTGCGGACGGCACACCACACAGCTGTCTGCAGGAATTTGAGCAAAAGACACTGCATAGAAAAGATCTGATGGATGCTCCCTTGGATGATGCCGAGGTGACATATTACGTGGACGGCTCATGCAGAAGGGGTCCTACAGGGCAGAACCTAGTAGGGTATGCAGTAGTTTCTGATACTGAGATTTTAGAAGCAAAGTCTTTACCACACAACTTATCTGCACAAGCAGCAGAATTGATTGCCTTGACACGGGCATGTACCTTGGCAAAGGGTAAATGTGTAAACATTTTTACTGATAGCCAGTATGCTTTTTCTACTGTACATGTTTTTGCACAACAGTGGAAAAATAGAGGAATGATAACATCTACTGGCAAACTGATTAATCACGTGCAGTTTATTTTAGATTTGTTAGAATCTATTCAGTTACCTCAGAAAGTAACTATTTGTAAATGCGTAGCTCATACCAAGCAATAGAATAGAAATTCAAAAGGTAATGCAAGGGCTGATACAGCTGCAAAGCAGGCAGCTGCAGCTTCAGAAGTATTTATTTTTAATGAGGAATTACAACCTTCTGAGATTTTAGATTTAGAAATGTTGAAAACAATGCAGACACTTACTACGAAAATAGAAAAACAGAGATGGATAAAACGAGGAGCAATTCTTGAGAAAGGGCTGTACATCTCCAAAGAAGGAAAATCGATTTTGCCGTCTAATTTGTTTAGATATGCAGTTTTGTTGAGCCATGGGCAGTGCCATGTCTCAACAGGTGGGATGGTACAGTTAGTGAATCGAGTGTTCACAACATATGGATTTATAAACTACACTAAAAATTTTTGTGCGGCATGTCATGTTTGTAATAAGCATCATGCACAGGGGGCGTTGAAGCCTAAGCAAGGGAGTTTCCCTGCACCACCGTAACCGTTCCATACTATCTGTATGGATTTCATAGAACTGAACAAATGCAAAAATAAGAAGTATTGTCTTGTCATTGTAGATATGTTTTCCAAATGGGTGGAAGCTTTTCTGACTAAAAATCCAGATGCAGCTACTGTTGCAAACATTCTTGTTAGGGAAATTATTCCTAGATTTGGTATACCGGAAAAGATCTACAGTGACAATGGCACACACTTTGTAAATCAAACTATACAACAGTTGAGCCGATATTTCGGAATTTCTTTGAAAAACCATTGTGCATATCACCCACAATCTGCAGGACTAGTAGAGAGGCATAATGGGGTTTTGAAAAGTAAGCTTAGGAAGTTAATTAGTGAGATACAAAAAAACTGGGTGTATTGCCTGTTGAGCATGAGAACTGTCCCAAATGCAAAGGGGTTAACTCCTTTTGAAAAATTATTTGGGAGGGCATATTGTATACCTCAGTGGAAACCTCTCATGCCTGCAGACCAGGAGGCCGACAGTTCACTCGCAGAATATATGAGATGACTTCTAAGTAATAAACAACTTTTGCAGTTAAATTCTGTTTCAGATAAAGAACAAACCAGACCATTGGAAGCAGCAGTAGTCCCAGGCACGTGGGTCTGGGTGAAGACCATTAAGAAAAAGAATTGGACATCACCGAGGTGGTTTGGGCCGTACCAAGTGTTACTGTCAACACCCACTGCAGTCAAGATCACAGAGCGAGCGTCCTGGATTCATCTGACACACTGTAAACTCCTTAAAAATTTTGAACTGGACAAAAAACTTGTTACTGTTACACAACAAGAATAAAATGACCAGATATGGAGCAAATAGGAATGCAGAACAACCTCAGAAGTATTGCATGATCATTCTGTTAACAATACTGATAACAATAATCTTTTTGCTGTGGCCTTTCCTTTTTCCAGCCACACGAGCTGAACTGAATAAACGTGATGCGTTACTCATAGACTGGCATCCAAACTTTAATGCTTACCAAGTGATCAAACATGTGTATGCTGAGACTTTTAATGTTTCTAATTGTTGGGTTTGTACAGCTATACCAACAGCATACGGGGATTATTAATGACTGCTGTCCCCCTAGGGGTCAATGAGACCTGGGAAAATTTGATTTTTGATACTACGACTGTAAAATCACAAGACAAAATAGCATTGTACCTGCCTGTTACACAAAAGGGAATTGTGTGCTTTTACAAAAATGATACTGTTCAGGTGGGTTGGAGCAATTGTAATGTGACTGTTCCTTACAAATGTTATACCAAAGCTAATAATGCAGGTTCTATTTGTGATACAAACTATGACTCATTTCTTGAATCTATGCACAAAACATTTAATGACGTACAACATAATCCTGTTCTTTTTAAGCAACTATCTATCATTGATAGACAAATGTTTCATGCAGGGCAAGTATATATTAATACTAAAGTAGAGGATTGTTATTTTGTGTGTGTGAAAAAAGCATACAAATGGTTACCTGATAATTGGTCCGGCAGTTGTTTTTTGGGTTACCTGGTTCCGGCCATATGACACACTGCAGTTTTTCCTCAGGGAAGAATTTGAAATGTCAGAGAAGTCACCAAGAAGTCTGGAAATCCAATCAAGAAACCTGAGAATCCAGTGGGACGAATCTAAGCAGGTTGGAGAAACCATAACTCTGTAAAAAACAAAGATAAACTGACACACATGGACTTGAGTGACACTATTATATCGTGGGCAGGTATAGCTCCTGCATATGGTGCAGTAAAATCAATTTGGGAGCTGAGAAAACTGTCTAAACTTCTCGGAGTAATGAGCAATGCAACTTTTTCTGCTCTCGAATTAGTAACTGATGAACTGAACGCTATGAGAACTGTGGTGCTTCAAAACCGCATGGCTCTCGACTTCATCCTAGTGGCGAAAGGCAGTACTTGCGCTTTAATAAAAGAAGAGTGTTGTTTGTGTATTCCTGACAACCAGCATGAGATAGACGACCACCTTGAGGTAATTCAGCAAGTGCCGGCCATGACCAAACCAGGCCCAAACCCACTGACGGATTTTTTCCAGAATTGGTTTGGGGGGGTGGGGTACCATCATAATGAACATCCTGATTGCCATTTGTGTGAGATTACTCCTATTAGGAGTGTGTGTTTGTTGTGGTATTCCCTGCATGAAAAGATTAATTAAAGATTTTATAGACATGTCAGTTTCTGAGACTTTGTATCAAAGTACAGAATTTGAAGAACTGTTGAAAAAATGAAACACTTTCATAAGTTTAAACTGAATGACTCTCTTAACTGCAAATCCAGAATGGAAGAGGTTGAGAGAAGAAGCAAACTGTTTATGCTTTTGAAATAGAATAAAAAATATTAACAGGGGGGAAATGCAGAAAAATTTGTATGAATGTATGTGTTTAGTGCTTATTAGAAGCTAAAAGGGTTAACACATTTCATTATATTTTATGTACAGCTTAGTTTTGTATGAAACTAAGAGATGCTTTCTGAAACTGCAAGATGCTCTCTGACCTAGTATTTGCTAGCATAGCAAAATTCATGTTTATGACTTTTGGAAATTTACTGAGAAGCAGGTGATTATCTGCTAGGTCAGGAAAATAATGAATAGAACAATACTGTTTTCAATAACGTTATTGAACTTGAACAATCAGCTCTGTTCGTGTTATGAGAACATGCACAGCTGCAGAATAAGGTAGATACAGTTGAACAAAGACTGCTTGAAGAAATGAACTATAATCTGTACTTGCTTTGTGCTCGAATTAGCCATAGTACCTTGAATGGTAACATCACATAGTGCGAAGTTGTATCTAACCGGTGGTCTCCAAGGCCACGTTATTTTTCTTAGGAAGTTTTTTCATAAACTTGATAGTGTCAGCAGAAACTCATGGACAAACAGCTGCTATGAAATAATATTGTAAGAACTTGTGATTTGTTGTGATTTGTTACGTCAGCTTAGTAGGCAATGTCTTGTAAGAAATGTATAAGAATGGCTTCACTTCCTGATTCTAGTTAGACAAACTCTGTATTAGCATGTTTTTGTCTCCTTGCTGCAAGAATTAAAATGCCTTAACCTGAACCTGCCATGTATTGATCTTTTTGAAGTTGTTTTTTCCTTTGCAGTTTGTTTCACCAGTGCAACTTCTGGCAGAGCCAGTTCTCGTTGTTGAGTATGACAACGATAAACTGCCACCTCTACCATGCACAGCTCACACCTGTCCAACATACTGAGACTTAGAGATAGTACAGAGCTTGGCTATTTTCTTGAGACAGTCACACGCCAGTTTCACCAGGAGGGCCCATACAGACACACACACAGCAATTGCATTGCTCAGCCATGAAACTTAAAGCAATGTCTGCTTGCTTCTCTTTCTTAGTCATACTCACTCGCTTACCTTTTGTGTCAGCCTAGGCTTCCTGCCCCCCCCCCCCCGCCACACACACCCTGTGCAAGTTATGATAACTGTGCCATATCTTTTTTTCTATGCTTTGGATTCAGCAATACATAAGCTTTGTGCCTGATGCTCAGGGTGCATAGCTGACTTAGTGTTTAGTATACCTGTGTTTGTGGTGTTGTTTTGCTAACTGTACTTTTGACATATTTTGGTGTTAGAAAGTCACAGAGCTGATAGAATCAAAACTGTTTTTTGCATCAGTATTTGTAAAAATCTTCTGAGGATTGTGAAGTCTGAAACTAAAATGTGTTTCATTACTTTCTAACTTCTCTCTTTAATGATTTTCCAGTACAAAAGTATGAGGCCAAACTGAAGACATTTGGTCAGTACTTTTGAGAGGTATGAATGTGTGAATCTTTGATGCCTGAGGCCTATTATTTCATAGAGGGCACATGTATTCACTTAAGCCTCTGTTGTCATTGCTGTACAAATCACCCACCTTTTACTTACTTATATTACCAAGTAACAACAAACAAGAAACTACATTCATTTGTTTTATTGCACATTTCTGTTTTAACACTCTAGGTTCAGCGCTTACCTTGCAAATCCAGCAGTTGCTATAGTTTTAGTTCAGAGTTGAGTATATCGGATGCTAGGAGCATACAGCCATTCCATGGGTAGGTAAAGGTTGTGAGCATTGCCTGGCACCAATGTTACTATATGTATATGTGTAGTATAAAGGTTTTTGCCCCTTGAGTGAGTGAGTGTGCTATGTATTGCCTCTTAGCCAAATGCGAGGACATATTGAGCATGCCTACATCTGTCTACACCCACAGCAACTGCTGTTTCCCCCTTTGACTCCTCACCTGCATGTGGCTGTGGTGACCTTGCTATTGGTGGTGTGATGTGTGCCTCTTTCCACTGTTGATCCTGCTGAAGCTGTTTCTCAGGATGATGTTATGAAGATGACCAGGTGGCTTAGTGGTTAAGGTCTTTGCCTCCCATGTACAAGGTATAAGGTTGAATCCTGACCTCCGAGCAATACCTGCTTGGAGTTTGTATGTTCTCCCTGTGTCTCCATGGGGTTTCTCCCATGTCCAAAAAACATGCTGAGTGTTTCCATCTCAAACTCACCAATGAGCAGACTCTACATGGTGCCCTATAGGGGGACGAGTTGTACAGACCAACTTCTTTTGGCATCTACTGTGGTGCACAGTATCCTCAAAATAGGAGAACAAGGATCACAGACTGCTTGCTATGGCAGGGCTAGGCATTCGATAGTATAAAATATGGCTCTAGGTGATTTGGTTATCTTGAATAATGTCACCAAAAAAGGGGCATGGGTAGTTACCGGTGACAAGTGGGTTGAAGACCTGGCCTACTCTGGCCCACGCCAATGGTGGGAGGGGTATATGTGCCCTTATTGGCCAGTGTGTGCCTGCCATAAAGCCCAGCAGCCCTGGGTCAATAAGCTACTGGCTGGTCGGTGTCTAGTTGCCCAGCCTGGGTTACCTGGGATAGCTCTGTTGAGCAAAAGCTGGACATAAAACCAACCAACCTCTCAAACATGAACTGAGAATTGCTATGCTTAATGTAGGTTTACTGACAGGATGCAGCTTGGAAGGGGATGATACGGAGGAAGCTGGACATCCTGTGTATCCAGGAGGTGAGGAGATGGAAGGGCAGTGTGGCAAAGCCACTTGGCTAAGAATCCAGAGTCTACTACTCAGGTGGAGGGCTGGCTAGAAATGGTGTAGGAATTGTGGTGAGAGAGAGGCTTCAGAAGGCAGTAAGGGATATCATCAGAATTAATGACAGACTCATGGCAGTTAGACACCAGTGTAATGATAGGGCAGTATTCATAATCTAAGCCTATGCCCCACAGCAGGGTTGTGTTAGTGAGGGAAAGAGTGCATTCAGACAGCAGTTGCAGGACCTGCTAGATAAAGCAGGACAACATGAATTGGTGTTAATAATGGGTGACTTGAATGCACACATCGGGACAGGATATGAGGACTGCCTTGATCCACATGGGTGGATCAACAGGAATAAAGAAGGAGAAGCCATTCTTAGGTTCATAGATTAGGTTCATAGATTAGTACTAAGCTAACTGCCTTTGCGAGCCATTTTTAAGCCTAGCCAATTATCCCTTGTGAGACTCAAACCCTGCAACTTGTGTTTGTAAGGCAAACACCTTAACGATTAGGCCACCCTACCTAGACTTCCAGACTTCTGTCTGGCAAAAAGCTTGATAGTAGCCAACACATGGTTCAGAAAGAGAGACAGTCACAAGATCACATACAAGAGTAGTCAACATGCAAGTCAGGTAGGCTTCCTCCTAGTAAGGAAAAGGCACTGGGGCTGAATCCATGATTGCAAAGTCATCCCCAGTGAAAGTCAGCTTGCCCACAGCATAAACTACTAATTGCTACAATCAGTTGCAAGCAGTGGTCAGAGAAGGCTCTAAGGTCAACAGAGATCTGAAAATTGACTGGAGACAATGTACAACAGTTCAATGAATTACTCAGGGCTGTAGCACCCCAAGAAGAGGAGGAAATAGGTGGAGTTGAAGAAGAATGTGAGAGCCTAAAACAGCATGTGTTAGGACTACAGAAAAGATATGTGGCCGAGCCAAGTATGGAAATAAGGTACATAAAAGTTGGTGGTGGAATGCAAAAGTCCAGGACGTCATCAAAAGAAAAAAGGAGTGCAGGAAGAAGTGGGAGACAGAAAAGACTGACCAGGCTAGGAAGGACTACTGGTTGGCTAACAAAGAAGCTAAGAAAGAAGTTGCAATAGCAAATAATAGGGCATTGGAGGCACTGTACCAACTTCTGGAAAGTGACTCAGTAAGGGGCACAAAGAAACTATATCAGGTTGCAAGGCAAAGACAGAAAGATAAAGAAGATAGTCAGACACTCTTTATAAGGGATGCCACCAACAACCTGCTCACCAGCCCAGAGAACATCAAAGGCAGATGGAAGGAGTATTTCCAGCAACTTATGAATGAAAAAAACCCACAGAAGCAGTACTGCCCCAGAAACAGCCTAAGATGAGAGAAGAAGAGGAGCCCACCCCAGAAGAAGTAAGAACAGCACTAAGGAAGATAAAGTCAGGGAAAGTAGCAGGCTCAGATGAGGTCACAGCAGATATGATAAAGATGTTGGGTGAGATATGGGAGAAATAGCTCCTGAGGGTACTAATAGCAGTGTGGAGAGAAAGGCGTATTCCATATGTCTGGAGAATAAGCATGCTCATGCCAGTGTATAAGAACAAATGGGACATCCACAACTGTGGGCAGTACAGAGGCATCAAACTCCTATCACATTGCATGAAAGTTCTGGAGAGGGTGATTGATAAACCCAAATGCAGAGTAGTAGAATGTAAGATGGGAGATGAGCAGTTTGGATTCAGATCAGGATGCAGCACAACTGACCTGATGTTTGCATCGAGACAGATACTTGAGAAGAAGCTAGAGATGAGGAAAGAGTCCAAATGGACATTCCTAGACTTGGAGAAAGCATATGACAAGATCCCGAGAAAGCTGATCTGGGCAGTACTGTGGTGATTTGAAGTCCCAGAAACATTGGTAGAATTAGTGCAGGCTATGTACAAGGACTCAACGACTCAAGTACAGACAGCGTTCTGCCTCACAGAGGAGTTCCCAGTGGGTGTGCCTGTACATCAGGGTTCAGTTCTGAGCCCACTGCTGTTCATACTGGTGATGGACTACATTAGCAAACAGGTTGGAGGGGACAGATCAACAAAGTTGCTGTATGCAGACGATGTGGCAGTACATGCAGATTCTGAGCTAGAACTTAAGCAAAGGATAGGAGAATGGAATGCAAATCTGAAGGCATATGGGATGAAACTAAGCACAGATAAGGCAGTGGTAATGGCAGAAAATTGGGGAAATCAGAAGAAGCTGAGAATAGAGATAGAAGGGAAGATAGTGGAACAGGTAAACAGCTTGAAGTATCTGGGAGGAGTAGTTGAGGAGAAGGGTAGTCTGAATGAAGAGGTCAAAGCTAGAATCAGAGGGGCTGCAGCCAAATGACATAGAGTGTTAGGTATAGTCTATGACAGAATGCCTAAGAAGCTGAAAAGTAAGATGTACAAGACAGTGGTGCGACCACTACTATTATATGGTACAGAAACCTGGGCAGTAAAGGCAGGACACTTGAAGAAGCTAGAGGTGATGGAAATGAAGTGCCTGAGAATGGTGATAGGATGCACATTGTGGGACAGATGAAGAAATGAGGACATAAGAGTAGAAGCCAAAGTAGCTCTAGTTGCTGAAAAGATCAAAGAGAACAGATTACTGTGGCTTGGACACATGCAGAAAAGCAGAAGACAATCTGGTGGGGAAGATTTAGGACAGACAGGAAAAAGGTAAGAGGAAGTGAGGATGTCCAGCAAAGAGGTGGATGGATTGTGTGAAAGAAGATCTGTGACAGTCAGGCATGAGTGTTGAAGAAGGCAGGAGTGTGGCACTGAATCAAGAGAGTTGGTGACAGTTAACATGACACCCCGACTCCATGTAGAAAAACAGGAAAAAGGGGGCTGATGATGATGATGATGAGTATGATGATGTTATGAAGTTTGGCACAGACAATGAAGATTTCAGTACATGCCCATGGATTGTACTGCAGGGCTCCCTCAGATGTATCTATGCAATTGAGCCACGGCTTCAGCAGCCCAAACACATGCTCTGTGATATTTCTGGTTTGAGCGTATACCTCATTATGACATTCTTTAGCAGGTGTGTGTGCATTTCAGCCATGGTTCCAGTGCATAACCTGCATCCCCCAGTAAATAACTCTGTGGGATATCACTCCTAGTGAACACTGGGAGGTGTGCCAGATATGTCAGCCATAGTCACTGCCTGGGTTGCCAGCACACACACATTCAAGATGATTCCCTTAGCGTTACACATGACTTGGCAGTTAATGGGGTGGAAGCCCTTTTTATTTATGTAGACTCTTCCCTGTTCCAAGTGGTGCCTTGATTTCTATATGTATACAATCTATGGCATCCAGTAGTGTGCTATAGGGTTGAACTGTTGCACATTTGTGTCTCTGTCCTCAGGAGTATGGGGAAAATATATATTGTCAGTGGCATGATGGAACATAGCATTCAGGAACTGATGGAGGATCCTGGATGCTGATGCTTGTGAAGCCCCCGGTATGTCACCTGTTCATCTCTGAAAGGTTCTTGTATCTAAAATTCTAAGTGCTCCACACACATTTGTCTCCACTGGTATAGGTTCCCCTCACTTTGCTCTGGGTTTGAGGTGAGGATGATAGAGGTTGCAGAGTTCCTGTACTGTGTCTCTGTGTACCCTGCAGTGCTCTACAGTTTCCACCTCATGCAGATTGTGATAAGTTACCCAGGGTCTGAAAACTCTTCTCCTTCATGGCCGTGGTCTATTAGCAGCAGTATAGACTTCAGCCCATTGCACATACACATAAATTAAAGTAAAAGCAACCTCTTCCATTGTTTCTGTGTAGACTTCTTTCCAAGGCTGTATTCCAATAGGTTTTGGAATTCACAGGTAAAACCAGCACCAAGTCTACACGGTTGCTTTATACCTTGTTGAATAGCTCCTCCATAAGTCACTGAAAAAAATAATTTTCAAATAAAATGTCATTACTAGGTTAGTCGTTATAAGTGCTCTAAATGTAAACCCTAAATCACCACAGTTTCAGAAAAATAAGATTGTTTTGTTACTATATGTTCTTTTACTTAGAGCAACAATTGAACATTTAACAGTTTTCATAAAATATGGCCCAGGACTATACAAGATGGAATGCTTATTTTGGCTTATTTGTTTAGGGAAAACAGGCTGTCATTCATGTAAAATTGTCTAGCAAGTCTTTTGGGAGTCTAAGCATTTCTTCATCTTCTTTTACTATTTAAATATATTTTTCTACACTACAACACCAGGCCTGTCATGTTTATTTACTTTTTTTGTTTATTTTGCATTTGATTACTGAGAAAGTCAAAATGAGATGACTGGCATACGCCTTTCAGGGAGAAAAGCTCCACATATAGAATATAAGTTCAAGGTTGTTACAAATGTAGTGAAATGTAACGTAATACAGTGAGATGTTACACAAAAACAAAAAAATATATAAACAGTCTTATAGTTAACATTCATATACAATGAATCATAATTAAACAGGTCATAGTGTTAGAATGATATTTAAGTGGTTTAAGGGAGAGAAAAAATTTAAGTAAGACGTGATAGTTGGAGAAAGGAAAGGAAAGGAAAAAATTAGGGAAGAAAAATAAGATGAGAAAATGGCTCATATGGATTATGGCAGGATCAAAGCCAGTATTCGGAGAGGTGCTCTTTGATCTTGAGCTTAATGTTTTTATAGAGAAGGGAACAGTCTAATATGGAGAGAAATATTATTCCAATTTTTTGTTACACAAAAGGCATAGTCTGTTGCGGCATTGTTGGATCTGATGGTTTTAAGAATTGTTTGATTGCTACATCTGAAAGATCTTGTGATAGAGATGTACTGTAGAGTATTTTTGAGGTCAGTACAGTTGTCAGGTTTATAAATTAGAGTGCTGGTTGTAATTAAGTGAGAGTCAGGAAGCTGATTAGGAAGTTCTATACATTTAATTGTTTTTAGGGCATAACAGTGATGTGAGCATGCAGGAAAATTTGAAGCAAATGTAGACATTTTATTATGACATTTCTAGTTTGGACATTAAATTAGAATTAAGGTCTGTAAAAAATGGGTGATGCATAAAGTGATGTTAATAAGTAAGTTGATGCAATGTTTTTTTTGTTGTTGTTGTTTGTAAGGTACTGTTTGGATCTATATAAAGTCCCTAATTTTTTATGTCTTTTTTATAGCATATGTTATATGATAGTCAAATTTCAAATTGTCATCAACAATGACTCCTAGAAGTTTTGTTTGGGATCCAAGATCAAGTTTGGTGTTGTCATGTGAAGTAATGAAAAATGATTGCATAAGCTGTGTGCTAATTTTGAAGTAAAAAATATAACCTTGTTTTTTGCGGGGTTAAGAATGAGTCCGAAGTTAGACAGCCAGGATATGATGGAATAGAAGAAGTTCTGAGTTTTTTCTTTTTTTTTTTTTGAAGTAAGGAGAGAGTGAGGCTGAGTAGATAAGGGTAGAGTCATCTGCATATCGGATAATGGAGGCAGGTTTAAAGGCAGTGTGAAGTCAGCTGGTATATATGTTAAAAAGTTATGGGCCAAGGATGCATCCTTGTGGAACTCCCATAGAGACTGGGAGAAGGGAAGAGCAGGTTTGTTGCCATTTAACATTTTGATGCCTATCAGAGAGATAGTTGTAGAACCATGATAGTACTGATTGATAGAGCTGAAGAGTGGACAGTTCTATTAGAAGCTTTTCATGATGGACAGTACTGAATGCTTTACATAGATCAAAAAGATGGAAGAGACATGGAGTCCATTACTCCTTTCTATACTGATCTTGTTGGTAAAACTACAGAGATCAGTAATGGTACTATGTTTAAGTCTACGACCATGCTGGGTGTTTGTGATAAGGTTATTTGTAGTAAAATTGAATATTAGGTGAGACTGTCTGCACTTTTCTAGGATCTTAGCTAGTGGAGAGAGAATTGTTATGAGATGGTAATTTGAGGAATCTCTGGATGTGCCACCTTTATGAATGGGAATGATGCAAGATGTTTTCCAGAGAGAAGGTATTTGATTTGCTGTTTATAGAACGGTGAATAAGTGTTGCTACAAGGTATGCTATTGATTCAGCTGCAATTTTAGGATATTTTGCAGAAAGCTTATCTGCAGCTAATCTGGAGGGTTTTAGTTTTAGGAGAAACTTTTCTTGTTAGAGGTGGGAATGGTTTGGAATAAGAAAATGTCATTTTTGCTGTCTAGGTTCTAGGGGGAGAGACAGACTATTGGAGTGGTTTTGATTATTTTATTTTAGTATTCATTTTGAAGCATCAGCTTAGCTGGTGTGGCTTTTCCTCTTGGTTGTATTATACTATTGTATCCTCTCAAAATGGTCAAATGTGTTGCTTCCTCAGCATTATTTTAAAACTTGCAATCCACATACCTTCTCCTATATTAGCCACAAATATTTCCATCATACCAAGAGCACACGGTCATGATGGGAGTTATAACAGAGCAGGTCTTTTCTATTCGATTCACTTAGTATCATAACAGCGGCTGAGATTCAGAATAATTGTTTATGTGAGGGGGCAAAAGAGCACAAAGTAGAGCAATGTGGTCCAACAGTGATTAAGTACATAGTAAAAACAATATTGAACAGCAGCAGTCTGAATAAATAGGCAGTTCACTGGCATGTAGAGAACAGGCCATAAAGTGACCTAGACAATACCATGGTGAGTCTCTTGATCACATGTGCCTAGTATCATGCATGCAGCCTGTTTGCGATGATATGTTTTCACAAGCAAAATAATGTGGCATTACAAGCACAGCTTAGATCACAGATGAGGGCTAAACAGCCAAAGTCACTTTGATGTTTATATTATAAATGGGAAATAAATGAGTGTATAGGACATACATAAAGCAGGTAGAACATTCAAAAGAACACAAAGAAGAGGAAGCGGACAGGACGATGGTTATAGGAGTGGGGAGAAAGGATAAATTATATGTTTTGGAACAAGTGCCTATTTTATTATATTTTCAATACAGATAGAGGGGAGAGATAGCATGGCTAAAGTGTGGGTTGGAAGAAGGGGAAAAGTATACCAGGAAGATTAGACAAACCAATACAAAAAAAAAAAAAAAAAGAACTGACAAAATAGACAAAGACTGACAAGGTGAGAACTGACATAAATGAGGTCATAAAGGAAAAAAATCACAGAGAGATACTTGGAGAACAATTACTAATGGGGATAGACTGGACTGCAAACTGGGGAGGAAAATGAAACACAAGGACAGGAAACACCATAATGAGGATTAGAGTGGTGTGACAGTTGAATTCCAAGCTGCACTACACATTATCAAGTGTGAAGTTAGTCATCTGCAGTGGTTGTCTTAATGGCTGCTCCCAGTCATTGTTCACCCATTGGTCAGGGCTAGGCTGCTGTGTAACTGCAATTTGCACAAGGACTTACTCCAAATTACCAATGCAGGTGTCCAGCAACCATCCCCCAAGGTAATTCCCAACCCTACTATTTCTTGCCAGATGACTCAATGGGATCCCCAGGTGACACTCATCAATAGAGAGTGCACAGCTCTATTGGAGAAACAGCAGCAGAGGACAGATGAGTCTTTTAGATCACCACCTACAGGATGACTTTGCCACCCTGCAAAGAGGCAAGCCTGGAACTGCTGTGGACTTATTAGGTGATGAAGAGGCAGATGCTTTGTACAGTGGTTGCTCCAAAACCTCATCCACTGTCACAGATGACAATGCATAAAATAATAAGATAAATGAGGCAAACAAAACAACAAAGGACAGATGCAAAAAAAGTGAGAAAGAAAGAAAGGGAGAGAAGAGGGCAGTTATAAAGAGAAAACAAAGGCAGAAGCAATTATCAGTATTTTGTGCTACACTTTTTGGCAGTACTGGCCCTGGAGGTATAGTATGCAGTGAAGTATTTTGTGGCAAATCAAAAGCAATATAGAGGCATGCAACAAATATGCTACAGAACAATGTACACTACAAGGAACAAGAATGCTTGATACCTAACCTGCTATCCCTTTATGGGCAGAGCTGGATCATGGTCATATGGGGTCCTAGGCAGGGTAATGGATCAGGACCCCCCATACACACCCATACACAGAGACACACACACACACACACACACACACACACACACACACACACACACACACACACACACACACACACACACACACACACACAAGCACACACACGCACACACACCCTACCTCTTACTTTACTTGTCCATCCATGGTCTACAGCACAGGAACATATTCTTGTATTCAAATTCCGTAAGCAGAATATGGAAAAGATTTAAACAACAGGTTTATGTGACAATCACAGACATACACAACAGATGATTGCCAATGGATGTGAAGGGTGTTCTTAAAGAAGAAAAAAATGCCCCAGTTAGTGGGCCCCCTCCCAGCAAGTGGACCTTAGGTGACTGCCTTGGTCACCTAGTGCTGGATCTGAGTCTATGTATAGGACAGTGGCAAAGTCCATGACTGACAAACAGTGTCAGTGCAAGGTGGAAGTGAAGTTGTACAGAAACAACTCCACTGACCATTCATTGTTCAGCCTGGCTGAGCTTGGCAGCTGATAGCATTCAAAGACTACCAAAAGTTGAACCACATGCACTTTAGAGACCATGTCATATATACCTGAATTAGCATTCAAAAAGGAATACACATGTGGCACCTAAACCCCATTGTAATACTGCATCCTCATATATGACAACTCCCATGAAACATCATCAGACAGCCTAATGTATAGCCATAACACATCAAGTGTAACAGACACAGGCATGAGCAGTTGAATGGCTGCTGTAAGAGTAAGCCATGACAGACTGACAGAGACTGTACATTTACAGCAGGATGAACGAATAGGAATGTAGTACTGAATGACACTGTCCACATAAGTCTAAAGCAGATGATATCACCCATGGCAGCATGCTCACTGTCAGCCCATTTTGCATCAATATGACACCATTCAGAGTACTTGGTAAGATGAACAGTAAAACAGTTCCAGCTTGCAGTTATATGGTATTTGACACATAAAGTAAAGCAAAGCTGTAAGGAGTGGTGCAAGTAATTTGCAGCACTGTATATATTAACAGTGAAACAGGTGACTAAGACATTTGGAGGTGTAATGCTAAATCCACGTTCATATTTGTAAGCAATTGCCAGTTTCCCATAATTACTCTACAATTCTGGTCCCTCTTTCTAGTCTCTTCTGCCCATTGGTGAAGAAGATGAGGCTTGTGCCTCTTCAACTCACAGAAATAATGCTGGTCTTGCTCATTAGAGCCCATGGCATCACTCACTGCCCTGGTAAGACAGTGCCAAGCATTCACCTTCGGGTCTCTATCAGAATCGCGAAAGCTGTCTTTCACGAATGCATGTCCACCGACACATAAATGTCGAAGAATGAGAACTGTGAAGAACAACAACAGTGAAATTGAGAATGCTGAACGGAGTTTCTTGGCTGGCAGGGTGATCGTGGGGATGAGGAAATTAATCCTTTTCCCCACTGTATTGTGGTCTTGGAGTTGGTATATTTAAGTGGAGGGGGAGTGCAGGGGGGCTTGCCCCCCCTGCAAAAACATTTGAAAAAGTGTTTTAGGTAAGGTTTGTTCAGTTAGGTTTACCTTGTCTGTATGGCACTGTTACTTCCGGGAATGCATTTGGCATTCTCATTTTCGCTGTTCATAGGTTCATAGGTAGGTACTGGGCTATCTGCCCGAAGGCATATATTAGCCCAGCCACATTGTGCGGTATTCACCACCCCTTTGGTTAGTTCCCTAGGCCCTTGATTTAGCAGCTAGTACCCTTGGCCCCTATCTAGTAGAGCTGTTGGTATGATCCATGGTGTGAACTTACTGTTACCCATCTACTCGTCAAGGTTCCTCTTGAAGAGTGATAGTGAGGGGCTCTGTCTTATGTAGATCGGAACCTTGTTCCATAGCAAGGGAAGTCTTTGCAAAGGGAATCTATCCCTCCAGCATGTTCTATTCATTGTTGTGCTGAGGTTTATATCCCTAGAGCGTGTAGCTCGAGTAGATTTGGTTTTGCTAAGATGGAGCATGTTCAACAGTTCTGGGTTGAACGTGACTGTATGTTCGACAGAGATTGCCTCTGAGAAGGTGGTATGCAACAGAGAAAAGCCTTAGTTTTTTCAATCATGCTGCATAGGGCAACTGTTTGAGGCCAGTAATCCTCTTAGTGAGGTACCTCTGTGGTCTCTCCAGCTGCTGGAGATGCCTGGCCAATTACATTCCAATTGGTGCATTGTACTCAATAATGGGTCTGATGAGGGAAGAGTAGAGGGGCACCACTACATCCTTAGATCTTGATGTGAACCCTTTTGTGATCAGATGGGTCACATAGAAGGATTTTCTAACCACCTTGGCAAAATGGTTGTCAAAGGAAAGCTGACTATCTGCTTGGGTCCCTAGATCCCTTATTACTTCTTCAGATTTCAGGGGGTTACCTCCTATGTGGTAGTTCTCAGGTACTCTGTTTTCTTCCAAAGGGGATTACTACACATTTTTTAACATTTAGCTTGAGACCATGGCTTTGACACCATGCTTCAGTCTCATTAAGGCCCTTCTGGAGGATATCCACTTCGGCCGGAGACTCTATTATAGCACCCAGTTTGCAGTTGTCCGCAAACTTGGTCAGCCACAGCCCTTTAGTGCTTGCCTGTACTTCTGAGAAGTATATGCCAAACAGGAGGGGCCCCAGGACAGAGCTAAGGCACTGTGAAACTGACAATGATGGTAATGTAATGCTATCACAGTCTGAGGCACTGCCAGACTGACAATGATGGCGGCCTAATATGACCACAGTCTGAGGCACTGCAAGATGACAATGATGGTGGCCTGTGAAACTGGCAATGATTGTAGCCTAATATATGCACAGCCTGAGGGACTGTGAGACTGACAATGATGGTGGTCTAATACTAGCACAGTCTGAGGCACTGTGCTACTGTTAGCAATAGAAACTGTAGAGAGCATACTACCACCCACATCCAGTGACACAGCTATGTTCCCTGTTGAACCTGCCCCCGCCACTCCAGTGCGCAGGGAAGGGAAGTATCTGCAGATTACCAGTACATTAGAAGCACCCACATCCCTTGATCATGTGCCAGCAGTTGACAGTGGCAGCAACACACAGCATGGAGAGAGTGATTGAAAGTGATAGGCTAGTGGCCATGAACACTATGGCTACTGCTCATTGACCTAAGTGGGTGTTATAATGGGCATTACACAATAAATGTGATGGGCAGTAATCCAGACAATGGAGGCACTACCACTGCCAAGCAGAGTTGATTAGTGCCCTACATATCATGCAAAATGACATACATGAGGATGTGCAATATATGTAACAATTGACTAGCATGATTGACAGGCACCTGGATGTCTCTGCTGCCTCCATGGGGTCACCTGCCTCTAAACACAAGGGCTAATACCATTTGTGTGGCTGCTATTTATTTACTGTTATTGTAGGTAGACCACACTGGACAGGTAGTTCAAGGTAATTTACTACTAACTCCTCATTACCTACCAGTAGTGATCCTGGTGAAGCATGGCACAGTGAGATCAGCTGCACAAATATAGCCTACATGGCAGTCATGTACACAGTGTAACCAAGTAATTGCAGTCATGCTTTTCATCTTTGTCCTTGTCAGTGGGTGCTGGTGCCATTCCTTAGAGGGAGATACACCCACTGCTTGGGATGTTCATGGTCTGATTTGTTCCCACGTGAGATTCACAGCACCTGTCATAGCCACACACACACACACACACACACACACACACACACACACACATATATATATATATATATATATATATATATATATATATATATATATATATATATATACAGTGCAAGTTCTGCAGGAGGCATGAACCCTCAGGAAAGACTGCTACCTCAATGCACAGTATGTCCAGCTCCCCAATTACCCAGCCATACCCTTTGTCTCCCATCTTCCATTAATGTGCTTGTTCTTGCTCACTGTCACTATAGCCTTCACCACCTGAGCACTTGAAGATAGCTGCCTCCTGCCTGCACTGCTGTGCTACATATGTGGGTAATGTTTGACGTGCAGTGTGGCCAGACAGTATTACATGCATCAGTTTTAGTCTTTAATATGTCTATTCTAGCCTATAACTGTAGACCAGAAGCTGTTTCTTTGAAAGTGCCACAGCATATTACACTAATCTTTGCTTTTACAAGGCCTTCCCTGTGTGTGAGTTTTCCAAAGGCTCCTCGTCTGGTACCAATAACATTACTGGCTCTGGTCCTTAGATTGCAATCCTTTGTTCTAGCTGTCTGCATGCCACCATGTTGTACAGAATTGCACATTCAACGAGTATCTTATTTCTTCCTGAGCATACTACAGCACACCACAGGAGGAATCTAAGCAGTGGATGGCCTTCAGCAATCTGAATACATACCTAGGAATGTTGCATAGCTGACTTCCATACAATCTCAGCCATGGTCTATAGGGTGCATATCAGTATCACAAGACATCATTCCAGGTCATATACCAACATTACCAATATGATGCCCCTATGCAAATTCACCCTGCACAAATTGCTCATAATGGCTTGATATGTACCAGATATGGGAATTGTGGGAACTGCATGGTTGTTGCACAGACACATGATATATAATATATAATACCCTGTGCATTGTACACCACCTGACAGTTGATGAAGGGGAAAATCTTCCTGTTGACATGACAGTGTACATGTCAACCAGACAGGACCTTGATGATGATGTGGATGATGTCAATGGCCCCTGGAACCCCAGAAAAATGAACAATTTTGTAGAATGCTCACATGGCATAATTCTCTTTTCTGTGGTCCATGGCAGTGACATATGTATCTCTGCATGCTGTAGCATGACAGCTATGAAACAGTGTAATATTCATGAATTAGATGCATCTGACGCACCCAATGTGTAACCTAATGGCTGCTAAAAGTTTCCTGTAGTAAGAATTGTCAATGTTACATTTACCTTAACATCTACAGAGATTATTTTTTTCATGTATTCCTCAGGACTTCATGTCAGGACGTCACCTGTACACAAATTCCTGCATGGTGTCTTTGTCCACATAACAGCATTCAACTATGTCCCAGGCACTGATGTGATTGCATGTTAACTATAGTTAGAGACATCTACAGTGAAGAAGGCAATGATGTGCACAGTCAGACAATGGCTGTGAGAATGGTCCTTAACATATACTGTTCACCTAGTGCAGATGCCTCCCCTAGGATTCTAACCTGGCCACGATTTACCAAGAAATGATATTGTACATATGCTTTGCCAAAAGTAGCTCATTGTGTCATTTGTATTCTTGCCTGAATCAAGATGCCATGTCGTTTACTCTTATTTACATTTGCAGTTTATCTCTTTAACATGCCGTTGCTCACTTTTATTTTATTATACTGTCATTTGCATAAGACATCAGCCAATTCTGTTGCTCACTTTTTATTTATTATACTATCATTTGCATAGAGCATCAGCCAATGCCGTTGCTCACTTTCATTTTATTATACTACCATTTGCATAAGACATCAGAAAATGCTGTTGCTCACTTTTTATTTATTGTACTATTATTTGCATAGGGCATCAGCCAATGCCATTGCTCATTTTTATTTTATTATACTACCATTTGCATAAGACATCAGCCAATGCTGTTACTCACTTTTATTTTATTATACTATCATTTGCATAAGACATCAGCCAATGCTGTAGCTCACCTTTTATTTATTATACTATCATTTGCATAAGACATCAGCCAATTCTGTTGCTCACTTTTATTTTATTATACTATCATTTGCATAAGACATCAGCCAATGCCGTTGCTCACTTTTATTTTATTATACTATCATTTGCATACGACATCAGCCAATGCTGTTGCTCACTTTTATGTATTATACTATCATTTGCATAAGACATCAGCCAATGCCGTTGCTCACTTTTATTTATTATACTATCATTTGCATAAGACATCAGCCACACTATTTTGCCAAGTTGCTCAGCAACACTACCTGTGTCTGTGAATCAGCACCTCCCTGTGCAGCATCAATCCCAACACACTTCCACCTCTAATGCAATGAACTATTTCTGAATATGTCCAAAGTCTAAATTGAATAATGTAGAAATGTGGATCATTATCAGACTTAACGGAAGTCTGTATTCCAAACACAAAGAAAATCTTGCATAAAGTAGAAATTACAGCATTATCTGACATGGTTATACAGGATCTACAGTGGGAAACTGAGTACTTGCCCATCAATGTCAATGTATAGTCCATGTTATTAACTGACAAAATAAATCAGTACTTACATTCATTCGGGGTATTTTAGGCAGTTATAAATTCTAGATAAGAAAACTGGCATTTTGGCAAGAATTAGACGGACAAATTAAAAAGATATGCATCATATCATTCACTCATTCATGGGAACCTGATCTTCTCTCTAACTATGGTCTTTTCTCTCAATACTTCTCAATAAGTACGCTCTTCTGAGATAGAGGGCTAAGGCCTTAACTACAGCCCAGCTGGTTTGGTGTTCGATTAGCAGCTTAGGTAACTGACAGAGTGGTAGGGAGGGATGGGTGAGCCTTTCCTTGGTTGCAGGGCACTCACTGGTGATCCTCACTAAGGGGAGGAGTGGTCCACATCTGGGAGCTACCCTTGGATGCAATTAGTGGTGTGGGGGTGGGGAAAGAGAAAAGTGGATAGGACATGCAAAATAATCCCTCAAAACCACCAGATAGAAGCACAAATAGCTGAGCCCCCAGGATGGCATTAAAATCCACTACCAGCTCCAGCAGCATCAGAGTAAGTTTGGAGGGTAGGAGAATGCTGGTATGCCTGGCATGGATATGGAGCACTAGGAGTGTGGCCTGTATTGATGGGGTTTGTGGGACCAAAAACATTTAAAAAAATACAGCTAGATAATAATTAGCATGCAATATCTATATACCTATTTTTCAGTGTTTTTGGAATTGTTAACCTTTGACATTAACACATGACAACAATACCCAGCGATGTCATCTTTGTTTTTTTCATATGTTTTGATAAGCTCTGCATATGGATAACTTTTATTTTTTTTTCTTGTATTCATACAGAAATGATTGTAGCATTTTTTTCGAGTTTCTGTCTCTATTAATCTTAACATCAGACCTTTGCATGCTATACATTTTGCTACTATATTTACCTAATCTTCAACTTTATAATAAGGAAGATCAGCTAAGGTAGCCATATAGTTACTCTGACTCTTTTCTGTTGCAGCCATTGAATAAGTAAGTATGTGAGTCAGTCCAAGTGTCCTTATAGTTGTAGTCATGGTGGTAAAACTCATTATATAACATTCAGTGCCTCACAACCTATGCAAACTTGTTGTTCTCACATTTATTTGTACTGCTCATTTAAACTAACTTTTAATATAATGGACTTATAGGTTCTTAGGTAAGTACTAACCTAGCTGCCCCTGTGGGCCATTTTAACCCTAGCTAACTTCTCTTTTGGTACTTGAATTAATCTACCCCATTTTGTATTAAATTGGCCTTACCCACTCATTGGGCGATAATTACATATTCATTCTAGTGAAAATAACTGGGATTATAACATAGATAATTTGAGGGGACCCATGCATTGGATAAATCATTTAGGAACTGCCTATGTCCATGAGTGGTACAGGAGGCAGTCCTGGTGTAAAACTTTTAATACCTATCCATAGATTCAAGATGCTCTTGAATATGGACAGAGATGAGCTTTGTTTTACTTGAATGGAGAGTCTGTTCCAGAGCAACAGTATCCTCTGTGAGAAATACGGACAGGGGTGAGCTTTGTTTTACTTGAATGGAGAGTCTGTTCCAGAGCAACAGTATCCTCTGTGAGATATACCTGTCCCGGTAAGCCATTCTGTTGATGTTGCAGAGTTTAGATCCCTAGACTGAGTATTTCTGATGCCATTTGACTTGCTGATGAACAGTAGATCCATCAGTAATGGGTCAGAGGATGCTTTGAATTTCAGACACATGTCACATCGTCTGTAGAATACCACATATAGTGACAGGGCTGTGAGTTAATCTATGTAGGACATATTGTTAAGGCTTTGTAAGGTATCTCTGTAGGTATCCCAGTTGTTACACTTAGCTGGATTGATACATGCCAAAGGAAGTATTATACTCAATAATTGGCCTAAAAGAGGGCTGAGTAAAAGGGGACAATGACATCTCTAAATCTAAGCACAATTCCTTTTTTGTAAGCTATGCAATATAAAAGAGCTGTCTTACAACAATGGACACATGTTAGTCAAAAGCTAGGTCACTGTCCACATAAGTTCCCAGAAGTAAGTTAACTCTTAGGAGTGTATTGCCAATGTGGTAGTTCCTCAGGATAGATGACTTCCCAAAGTATACAGCAAAGCATTTTTGGTAATTAGTCTCAGCGCATGCTTTTCACACCAGTTATTTGTTTGGGAAAAACCTTCCTGCAGGATGGCAAAGTCATTTGGGGATTTGCTGACTGCTCCAAGCTTGCCTTCATTGGTGAACTTAGTCATCCGAATCCTTTGGCACTGGCTTTTACTTCAAAAATGTAGATGCCAAATGGGAGAGTTCTAGCAATGAACCTGGGGGACTGCACTGGTGATTGGTCTCTTTGTGGAGGTAGCTACTTCTGTTTTGATCTCCTGCATCTTATCTGTGAGCCAGTTGGTAATGCAATGGGTGCAATAGGGTTTTATTCCCAGTTTATACCTGAGTGGGGGATTGTGTCAAAAACTTTGGCCTGGTTGAGGTATGTGATGTGTACCATTTTACTTTCATTTGTTGTTTTGCTGACATTTTCAAAAAAGCCATCAGACTGAGTAAAACTGACCTGTACTTGACAAATCTCAACTGAGATAGGTCCATTGTTTGAATGTTCCCTCTGTCTTTATTGATTAGTTCCATGATAATAAGTCTTTGCATGGCTTTGCATATGGGACTGGTCAAACTTAAGAGTTTGTAATTGTCTAGTTCTGTGGAAGGTCCAGTCTTATGCAGAGGAATGACCATAGCTGTTCTCCATTAACTTGGTGCAAAACCTGTATGGAGGCTGAGGGTGAACAGTGTCATTAGAAGTGTTGCTAAGTCATGCTTCAATCTATTTAAGATACATCCAGGAATATTGCCAGGACCTATCAATGCAGCATTTGTAGCTTTTGACTGCACTTTTAAGTCTTGGTCTTGTGTTATACCTTGAGATGAACAGATTTCCCCTAAATCTTGTAGGACAGATGGACAGGAGAGAGGGTTAAAATTTGAACTGAATTTATTGGCCATTAGGTTTGCTATATTTCTGATTTCTGAGCTGCATCCTAATAACATTTCGTTAACTTCTTGTGGCACTGGTTGTGGTTTTAATATTTAAACATTTCATTTGTATTATGTAATTTATATATTTGTTGACTCTGTGGGTAGATTAGTCAAATGGGCCCTTTTAACTGACATAGCTGAGCACAGTAGTACTTCGATTTATATTTTCACTACTCTTGCCAACACCTCTGGTCTTGAGTTACTATATATTCATGCTTCTGTTTATGTATTCTTTCTTTCTTTTTTTTTTAGGTTCCCACTACTACACAACAAATCATCCTTATTCAGGAGCCCCTTTTAAATCATTCACTCTAAATTTTCCTGCCATCTGTCTAACCTGTCCTTTCAGATAAGGGCCCAAGAAACAGAAAAACCTTAGTATAAGTGATTAAAAAAGCTTGCAAAGAAGTGATCAGGGTATCATGGTATGGTACCACCCTGAATGCTGCATTTTTTTATTGTTGATATTCTTCTCTTAGGTAGTTCATTTGACAAAAATTACATTAAACTCTAACCCCCCCCAGCTGACTTATGATTTGATTTACTCACAGACCCTTTGTCATCTGAGATACAGTTAGGATTCTGTCCATCTTATCCACAAGGTTATATTATTCTTTCTCACTGTCATTTTCTTTAAATTGTTTTAGACTATGTTGTAAGATTTACTGCATGTATCGTTTGTTAAGCTTCTTTCTGTATTTTAAAATCTGTCATGTGTCCTAATTTTTCTTCACCCAGAAATTACTATTTTCTTACTTGAAAAAAAACATTCATTACACAATTTTTCTTTTGCAAGTTACTATCCTTATTATAAATATAGCCTTTCACAGTATTTTCACACTGACTACTTTATCTCATGTTTATAAAATTTACTTTGTTTTATTTCGATCCACTCAATAACATTTGGTCAACATTTTCATTTTCAATAGGAGTTTTTTACACTTTACTTAACTGATACTGTTTGACTTGTTACATGCAAGTATCCTTCCAGTAGCTTTGACATCTCTAAAAGTCAACAACATTTCTTGATGATAAATCATGCCCAGATACTGCTTTTATCCTAAATTTTCATGGACTGCATCTTTGAATAATGTGCATTTTTTATTTCTTTGTCAGCATCTCAGAAATGACAGTTTTGAGCAAGTGCTGTTTTATCTTCTGTAGCAGACGTGCTATCTTATATGCCTCCTAAACCACATTTCTGATCTTAATATAAAATCAATATTTGCTTTGGTTGAAAATGCTAATAATCTAGAAACCATCCACAGCTTCAAAGATGCACTTAAACAGCATCTCTTTTCTGAATCTACCTGCAACTGCTACCGTGACAATGGTTAGGCAACTCATCACCATGACAGTGGTTAGGTACTTACCATATCATTTTGTCAATAATAGAATACATTTAAGAAACGGTTCCCTTCTATACATGCATTTCACATGTATATTGAAGGTTATGTATTATATGAGCCACTCTGTTTTATGCATGTTTTAACTTGCATTTTGTCTATATATCTAAATATCCATATATCTATATATCTATAACTATATATTTTTCTGTCAGTGCAATATGACTAGATTTTTTAATCTTACTCTGTCTGAATTGAAACTTACTATTACATTCTGAATTTGCTATGTACTTATTCTGTGTACAATATTTGTGATTAGAAAGACTTTGTTGTATTTTCTGCTCTCTGAGCACTGGTGGTGGCTGAAAGGGGTCAGTAGTCAAATACACTTACCTAGTTAACAAACAGCAAATCAATAATAAATAAATTTAACTTATCTTCAGGGATGCTGCTTTTTACTTTTCTGGAAAATTACTGGAAATTATGAATTTCAACTAGAGTAATAAAAAACAGACCCTGGGATTTAACTCTGTTTAGGCTTTGTGAGAAGTGCACAGAGTTTACATTATTGTACGGTGAGTAGCAGTGCTTAATGAATACTTGTGCCATGGCTCACCTTCAAGCATAAGCAAACAGGGATTTGTGGGGGCCAGAACACTGTGTAAAGCAACACAAAACGTGAACTTAGTTACAGTACAGCAAACTGGGTTAGCGTTATTGTGCGGAATGCTACAAGGACCACCAGGGTTTTCATCTATTAATGTACATATTGCAGGCACAGGACAGGACAGTGTATGTGTACACTCCAGCATACTGTACTAGTGGGATAGTGCTGAATGCCACAAGGACCACCAGAGTTATTCTTCTATTAATGTACATATTGCAGGCACAGGACAGGACTGTGTATGTGTACACTCCAGCATACTGTACTAGTGGGATAGTGCTGAATGCCACAAGGACCACCAGGGTTTTTCATCTATTAATGCACATATTGCAGGCACAGGACAGGACAGTGTATGTGTACACTCCAGCATACTGTACTAGTGGGATAGTGCTGAATGCCAGAAGGACCACCAGGGTTTTTCTTCTATTAATGCACATATTGCAGGCACAGGACAGGACAGTGTATGTGTACTCTCCAGCATACTGTACTAGTGGGATAGTGCTGAATGCCACAAGGACCACCAGGGTTTTTTGTCTATTAATGTATGTGTTGCAGGCACAGGACAGGACAGTGTATGTAGTGCTGATTATTGTGGATCCCATTCCAGCCAATCTGTACAAGTTGTGTCAGTGATCTGTAGGGATACATGAATTGCCATTTGTAAGAAACTGTCATGGAAAGTGAACACTGGGAAGGAGGACAGGTGAAACATTGAAATGTACAGCAAATTAGGAAATGTAAAAGGAAGACAGTTGCAGCAGGAACACTAATCACATCTCCACATGGCACAGTACAGACTGCACAGTGACAAATGTATTTCAGGTGACTATCACATAAGGTGACATAACAGTGGGAGATGTCTGTGTGATATAAGCATCCAAACATAAACAATGGAGAGGACATGTATCACGGATGTTAAATACAATCAGGGTTACGTGCATATTTTGAAGTTGTGCAAACTGATTTGCCTGAGTGTGCCTGTATTGTCAGCAGAGGCTTCCAACAAGTAGGACACAGATACAGGCTCATGGCCAACAATGAAACCATCACACACTATCATGGACAATATCAGAATAATACCACCAGTAATACCCATGTCTATATCACAACAAATGTGCTTCTAAGTGAGCATAGATGATTATAGCAATAACCCACGCCTGGGTGTGGGTAATGTGGGATTTACCCACAGTTGGCGTGGTTTGGTCGAGGCAAAGCCCGGTGACCAAACAAGACAACCATGGGTAAATCCACATTACCACCCAGAAGTGGTTATTGCTATTATACTATGACATTATTTAAGAAAAGAAATAATTACTTTTCTTAAATAATGGCATTGTATAATGCCTCTTTGCTGCCCTTCCGCAGCTGTCTGGTATCTGCAGCAGTTCTGATGTATTGCACATGCCTACGCAGTACATCAGAGCTGTGGGCAAAAGCAATGGAGAAAGCAAGATCTCCATTGCTTTTTACTGTTTCGCTATGTTAAATGGGTTTAACATAGCGAGACAGCTTTAAAATAAGCAACGGAGATGTCCGTTGCTTATTTTAAAGCTGTCTCGCTATGTGAAACCCATTTAACATAGCGAAAATGTAAAAAGCAACGGAGAAATCAAGATCTCCGTTGCTTTTTACACACTGTGTCACTATGTTAAAGGAGTTTAACATAGCGAGACAGCTTTAAAAAAAGCAATGGAGATCTCCGTTGCTTTTTTAAACCTGTGTCGCTATGTTAAACTCTTTTAACATAGCGAGAAAGTGTTTTAAAAGAGACTTATACTAATGGAAAAAGTCCGGGTGACCGGACCTTTTTCCATTAGTATAAGTCGATTTACAATGTGCACGCTGGCCAATCAGCATGCACGTTTTGGAATATTAATGGGGGGGTCATGGTATAATCTGGATCAACACACTTGTACAACTATTAGGACATGTCAGCAATCTATGAGTGTAATCAAGCACACTCTCCTGACACTAACATATGCAGGAGATGTGAGGAGACACACTTAACATTATGATCACTACAGGCTAGTTGACTGGTGTGCATGGCAGGAATATATATGGCACACTCCGCACTGTCACAGATGTAAAATATGCAATTAATGTCATTAAACTGCTATGTATGTCATGAGTGCATCATCAAAACAGATATCACACATGAATGTGGCATTACACCTTGATGGGGGCTCCATACTATCAGGCAGTAATGTTTATGCAACAAACCTAATGCCTAGGTATGCACAAATAGCTGTGTGACAGCTGACAGTGACAAAGGTAGTACACTTCAGTTACACAACATTGGAAGATATGTATGGAGGGACATGAGGAAGGGTGATTTGTACTCAGGTATTGATGTGGTGAAGACTGTGAATGATGAAGGTATTATGGCCTGTCATGTGGATGTCCTGCATATACTCAGTAGCTGTGTTACATACAAGGGAGTACTCACCACTATGGACATAAGCTGGTAGGCATTCACATACCATATATCCCAGGACACAGGGCACATAACAACTGGTCTGCTGATAGGATATGACATCTGCATGAGTCTCGGTTTGTGCATTTGTTTGCATAATGAAACAAATCCCACTTTTTTTTCATTTCATGTGTTGTTATGGCTGTGACAGCAATCTTTGATGTGTGTTGCTACTGCCTGTATCATATCAATATTACAATTGGAGCCAATGATTATCCACAATCTGTAGTCCTCCAAAAAGCTGTTCGGACACAGGATTTGTATGTCATTCTTAACATCTGTGATTTGAATCATGGACAACAAAGGGCCTAGCAGACATTCTTAATGTACACACCTGATCACTGGACATGAGATATAGGTCACATCACACATTTCTACATATTTAGATGGTGCATATGCGATCCACTGTTTTACCCACTTGGTGATATAGGAACTGATGGACATATCTGTCATTGTGGAATAAATACCTCATTGTGGACTCCTATTGACTGCCTTGGCCTTTTCAAGTTCCACAAGGTGTTGCTCTTTGAGGACATCTGACAGATGCAACAGACATAGATGTAGCATCAAAAACTCACACATGTCTGTTGCACACAATCAGAATCTTACTAGTGTCCATTTAGAGAAGGTACATGATGACATGTTGATCTACCTCAGAGATCAGGAGAGTCAGGATGTGTCTATACATGCATGCATCAGGTGCTGTCCCCAACCCACTCAAATGAAACCATGTTGATGTACACCCTTCTACGGGAACATAGTCCATCTAGAGGGTGTGTTGAAGTATCACACTGTGTCAGGTAGACATATGTTTTTAGTCACACTATAGGTGATCTGTGATGTTGTCACAGCCCATTGTTTCTGTGTGATAGGCCTGCATGTTGGTAATGCAGTGCATACTGCCTGTCTTGATCTGTCCTAGGGTTTGGACACAATCCCCCTACTCAGGTATCATTGACAAACTCTACTAGCTGAGGAGTAACACTTATGTCACTAGGCAGTTAACCAATGTCCTCACCAACAGACCACATACTGTGAAAGTTGGTGAATCAACCTCTACCATTGCAGCTGTCACTATTAGTGTATCCCAAGGATCTGTGCTGGGCACTATACTGTTTAGAATCTATTTCTCAACAGTCCAGGCTACAAAATATCACCTGTATTTTACCAAGTTTGCTGATTCATGCATATTGATTGCAAACATTGAGTCCCCCAATGATGTGACTATAGTAACACACAAATGATTGTCACCAAAGCCACACAGTCTACTAATAAATACAGAATCTGTCAGGATTTGTGCCTTATGCAAAGTGGAATTTCCTGGTAAATACACCACTGATGACACTCCCCTCTATGCTGGAAATCAGCGGTGCAAGATTTTTTAATGCATGGAGATAGCAATCTGAATTTTGAGTGAGTGTCCACAATGGTATGCAAAGGCTACGTCGTGCACCTCAGAAGTCAGGACATTCTATCCAGATCCGAGGAAGATATAACAGCACTGTACTCAAACTTCATCTGAACACTAATACATTATTATGCTTCCTTTTGCATTTACCTCATCAGAAATCTGCAGCAGTTGGACAGACCACTGGGGTTTCATACCAAGAAAATGCACATCCTACAAACCATGCCATGATGTACATGGACATACTGAAAGCCCTGTTCCTGAAATCTGTATTGGAAAGGATGCAGTGATATGTTCCTGCACTACAGGACATTTTTGACCCTGCCCTGATGTGTATACTCCACATCTGTACATCAGCAGAGTCTGGTGACAGGAAGATGGTAAAATCAATGCTCCACATGCTGTTGTAAAATACTATCTCTACTGTCAAGCAAGTGCACAAATACTACACACCCAGCTGACTGCAGTGAGAATAGGACCCCTACCTACCTAAGTACATAGATTACAAAATACAGTACTTTACCAAGCGCCATGGCACAAGTCTGCCTTGGAGTGTTCCAGACAACACTTTATACTGATGACATCAGCAGTGTTTGTTGAGGAGAATATAAGTGTTCTACATGCTGGTGTAAAATGATATCTGTAATGTCAAGCAACAGCTTTCTCTCTCTCTCACACACACACACACACACACACACACAGTTGACTGCAGTGAGGTTAGAACCCCTACCTATCTAAGTACACAGACTACAGAACACAGTACGTTATGTAAGTGCCATGGCACAAGCCTGACTTTTACATGGCTGCAGGTCAATTTATTGTGGATGAAATAGCAGTGCATGTTGGAGAGAAGAAGTTGGAATGCCTGCATGAAATGGATCTGTAGGCATGTCCAAGTATCAAAATACTGTCAATTCATGGGATTGGAGCAGCAACTGTAGGATACACACTTCTGCTTTTCTGGCTGGACACACACAAACAAACACCATTTGACTGCAGAACGAACAGAGCCCTGCCTATCTTAGGTACACAGACTACAGAACATAGGACATTACACAAGGGCCACAGCACAAGTCTGACTTTTTTAACACTGGAGGTGAACTTATAGTAGATGACATCAGCAAGCCATGAGGGAGACAAAATGTTGGGAGACCTGCATAGGCTTATAGCTTCATATGTATATAGGAGACTACTAGCCTAATGACCATATGGTGTTTAGAAACCTAGCTGTGTAAAAACAGAAGTAGCCTTATTGAGCATAGTTGGATGGTCATTGTTAACGAAGCCATTTTGTGAGCAGCACCGAATGGCCTATCCGTTAGGGGCATCGGTGCCACCCCTGAGGTGACTTTACAGTCACCAAACAAGTAGTCAAGATTGCACTTATACAGGGTCATTGAGGAGCACTGATTCACATGCAGTGGGAGCCTATTACAGAGGAATGTGAGTCACTGGGGGATATATCTGTCTCCCCAGCATGTTTTGTTTATACCATAGGCTACATTGGGACCCCTGGGCAAAGTTGTTCTAGTCCCATTTGATTTGCAGTAGACAAGGTCTGAGACTGCTCTGTAGGGCAGGCATAGGTCACCTGTCAGCAGACTGCATGATACTGAGTACACACCGACAGGTCTTTCAGTCTTTCCATGTATGTCATGTTTGGAGACCCTAGAGTCTCCTAGGCACACCCCTGTGATTTCTCCAATTGCTGCAGGTTTCTGCTGAAGTATAGACAGAAGGGATCATTGTACTCAGTTATTGGTCTGTTTAAGGTAGAGTACAGCAGAGGTATGACAACCTTGGTCTTGGATGTGATGTCAAAATGTATGATGTGCGCAATGCAGAGTGTGTGTATCATCACTAGGGTCACATAGTGATGAAAGTGAAGATTGCTATCAACATGGGTTCCCAACTCTCACAATACTGTGTTTGAGCCTAGAAGGGTTCTATGTATATCATAATTAGCAGGGGTACTTTATTACCAAAAGAGGCAATTAGCCATTGCATGCTTTAAAGTTACCAAGCAAGCTGTAACATCTGTCCGGTGTTTTACATAGGTAAAACTGACCGGAAGGTTTGTGAAAGAATTTACGAACATTCATATGCAATAAGCAAAAATAGAAAAGAAAATGCTCTAGCTAAACATATTTCCTTAAATGAAGGACATACTTTTGGATTCCAAGCTATTGACCAGTTAATACCAGATATCAGGGGCGGCCCCCATTCTGTACTTCTCGAAGTACGTGAACTTGAATGGCATCTAGCTTTGAATGCATTCGCACCCCCTGGAATAAATAAGAACTGTAACATTTCATGTTTACTTAAATTAAAAAAACTCATGAGATGAATGCACTTCTACTAGTCAGCACAATTACACTACACACAATTTCACTTGAGTAAACGAATACATAAATTACATAATATAATCTTAAGTATTTTAAAACCATGTGTTCATTTATATATATTCCCCTGGATTCAATAATCCTCCGTGTAAGACTAAATAAGTCTTACACGGAAACTGCAGTTGAACAGTATGATGTCAGCGTGCCATGCATATTCATGAGGGCACGTTGACTCATCCTCAAGTCTAACACGGACCGTGCAGGAAGGCAGGGGGCGTGTCCAAATGCCGAGTACTGCAAAGGTCCATGCCCCTGCAAGAGTCAGATATGTGAAACGTCAACACACATGAGCGAGTCCGCTCAAATGTCAACAAACCCAACATTACACATCCCCACATACTAAACCCCTTTCAAATTGTAAAAAGTAAAATTTGTATTTTTTTTTATAATTCCCGATATAGCTGCCCGTATTTGTGCGTGTTTGCGTGGGTGTGCCCATTGCTTAGCCACAGTTAGCAATGAGACATCGAAGAGCATATAAGAACTATTTATGCAAATTAAGCCAAATAGCAATAGCGTAGTGGTAGAGAATTAGCCCAAAGAGGAGGCAGTCGCGGTTCAAGTCTCACCACACCTCTTTCTATTTCATATTTTAAAGTAGAATATGAAATAATCCCTGACATATATAAATAAAATTTTACTAAAATGCATGGAAATGGCCAATGTATCAGTGAACAAAAAGTATATTATTCACATATAAGAAGGATCCTGACATCTAATTGCAAGTAGCTAAGCAGTGTATTACCCAGGGCAATAAAGTTGCCCATAACTAGGCAGCGCTTTACCAAGCTCAATATAGTTGCCCATAGCTAGGCAGCACTTTACCAAGCGCAATATAGTTGCCCTTAGCTAGGCAGTGCTTTACCAAGTGCAATATAGTTGCCCTTAGCTAAGCAGAGCTTTACCAAGCACAATAGGTTTGTGCAGAGCTGCACACTGTGCTAACCAGTGCATCACAGGGCAACATGGCTTAACGTGGAGCAACGTGGAGCAAAGTCAGCTAAACACAGCCACACCCCCTAGCCTGTCTGGACAGTTGTAAAATAAAAAGCAATGACAAGGTTCGAACCCAGGACGCTATTCACCATAGTCAAAGCACTGAACCACTAAGTCATAACAGATTAGGATAAATATGCACTGTTAACATATATATACTAATAAATGGAAGATTAACCATTGCTAAGCAGGTCTGCAGTCAGCTGAGAAATTTCAAAATCGGCCAATCACCAAAAAGTGCAGGAAATTCGGCATATTTAAGCACCATAGGCGGGAATACTCGCCATAACTGATTGTAGCTGCCATCTGTAGTCAAAATGTCTGGTGCTGGAGATGGTATTCACTTTAGAGCACAACGCTGGGGCATCAAGGAGTCGAAATACATGGTTTATCTCCTTGTCCACCGTCATGAGTCAAGACTCCTGCAGGGCCAGTTCCAAGGGACGGAGTACAAAACAGAGGCTTGGAACTGGTTAGCTCATGATCTCACCAGTGCCACAGGCACCCCTTGGACTGGTGAGCAGGTCCATCACCACTATGCAGACCTGAAGAGACGGAAGCAGGACCTACTGAACCAATGGATCTAGGAGGCCTGTGACATGCGAGATGCCCCACCACTGAGTAGGTAGCCATGGAATGAAGTATGTTGGACATGCTAATTTAGTCTATATAATGGATAGGAATGTCTCAATATCCCTTCATTTACTCCACAGCTGCAGGTGACCATGCTGCGAATCAGCAAGCCTATGCAGATAGGTTGCTAAGGCTGCGCCACCAGGCAGGTTAGTAATTCTTCTGCATGGATTGTTATTTAAAATAGGTTAGAGAGCCTGGAAAAAAGTGTTGTAGCTCCATAATAAAGGCATAAAATGCCCTGAATAATGTCTCTGCATGTACTGTAATATAAAAAAGTCAGAGAGCCAGAAAAAGAGTGTAGTAACCCATTAATAAAGGTAAAAGAAGTCCAGAATACATATCTCTGCATGTACTGTTATAAAACATAAGTGAGTGAGCCAGAAAAAGAGTGTTGTAACCTATTAATAAAGGTATAATACATCTTGAAAAAGTGTTCTGTATGCACTGTAATATCAAATAAATGAGAGCCTGTAGAAAAGTGTGTAATGTGATTAATAAAGGTATAATACTTGGAGTGTGTCTGTGTCACTTATTTTGAAATGTTGTTGTACCCTTGCATTTTATAAATAGCACTGTTGTATTAAGTGCTGTCATCCCACAGTTGGGCAGTCCCATATAAAGTGGATGAAGGAAGTGCCAGTAGTTGTGAAGCATATATACAGTCCTCAACAGTTGATAATTGGCTGGCATGCATAGGTAAATCTGGCACATGAGTAGCTTGTTAATGTGTACCCCAGAAATGTGATTGTGCTACATGAAATGTAGGTTTCTCTAGAAATGTAACAGAAAATGTCACGTGAACACATCCAGATATGTAGATATATAAATAAACATAAAATGCATAAGTATGTAGCAGTAACATCTGCATCTTGGACAGTTAGTATGTCAGATATAGGTCAGGTATATAATGAACTAGCCAAACCCATTACGCAACCTAATGCACGTTGCCAAGTGTAATAATACATGTAGGGGATATACACCTGCAGTCAATAGGAATGTAGTGTAGACTAAATGTTAGATGTTAGATAGGACTAGATGTTAATGGAGGTATATTTTTACACCCTACCTTATGTGCATAAACCATGCAATTCCACACCTCAATGGGTATGTCTAATCTCACAACATTTGTTGGGACATATGTCCTATTGTTCTATAAATATCTGCATGAACTTTGATGCATGTGCCCTGTTCAAACACCCCAATCATGGTGGCCTGTTGCCACCAATCATCCCTGCATGCTGTTGGAATGTCCACTGTCATTCAGTATATGCATGTGTTATGCTCGCTGTTCAACTGTTGGAACCCTGGTGTGTTGGGTTAATGGGAATATTACTGCATGCTGTTACAACTAATTTGGAATGCTGTTGTCTATGTTGTAATTAAACACACCTAAACACAGAACGTATGGGAAGTCCGGTCCCAGCGGACCCACCTGTCCCTCCTCAGCTGGCAATTGCACCTGGCACCAGCAGGTCCGGTGCCCAGCCAGGGCTCCCCTCCTCTGTTGGTCCTGTGCCACCTTCAGGTGGAAGCGCTGCAGGCGATGGGGCTCATCCCCCTCGTGCAAGAGTGGGCGGAGAAGGGCCACTTGTCACCCTCCGAAGTGTCCGGGCTGTGGTGCGTAGGGCGATCCAGCATTCAGTCACTGATCCCCTATGCCAGCTCGAGGCGAGAGTGGAGCGAGTCTCGAGTGAGCCTGCCCCTCCTATGCAGCCCCCAGCACAGACAGCCTCGAGGCTGTGAAGGTGCAGTGGTGATTGCCCATGGGTGGGGATCTCAGTTCCACTGTTACCATCTGTGGGCTCACGGGCTTGCGATTTCCAAACATCCATCCCCGTCAATTGTGTACTCCCACCCTATGTGTCATATTCCACCTCTGTATGCATCTTGTTTGTCTTGTCTGTTTACCGCCCCAACCTACCTCCCCAAATATACCTACTTCCTCTACCTCACTTTCCACTCTCACCTGAAAAAAAAAAAGGGTAATCTGTTCCCACAAAAAAATTACACCCCATACATAGCTGCCCATTTCGCACACATGTCTGCCAGACACGTAAACTGATAATTATAATTGGTAGTACAACATACTCTGTTGTCCTCACCCCTCTCTCAGGGGTGAAAGGTTTCAAATTTCACTCTAAATTTCTAACATATGCACAGCTGTTGCTGGTAAAGAAATGGCAGCTATGGACCTTCCCTACACCCGTCCTGTCCATCCCTAGCTGGTTTTCATACTGTCTTTCCCTCTTTGTGTCCCCTTTTTCACCACTTTCCTATCTCTCCATTTTCTTTTCTTTAAAAGAAATTAGCGTGGGGGTTAGCGGGAATAAGCACCTTTAAGCAGTAGTTAGCGGGTTTGCACCAGTGTGTGCATGTGTGCGCTTAGCTTAGTATTTCTAAGCATCGTGCAAACCCACGCAAACCCGCTTACAACTGATTAAAAGTGGCTTAGTCACTCTGTATGTCAGGGCTTTTGTTCTGTACAGCAGCAAAATAAAATACCTCTGTTAGTCTCGAACCCCATACCTTGGAAACACTAGACTGCATGAAGTACCACTAAGCCACAGCAGATATACAAGGACTTGGTGCTGAAATAAATATAGCATGCATTACAATGAGGGAATGTAAAGGGAAAATAGGAATGCCATAACACAAATCTTGTTCTGTGGGTCTTTACCAGCAGTTGTTGTGGAATTGCATGACATGACTGTGAAAAGAGAACCAGTCATTCTAGCAGGGAATAATGTTACATTAGCACCTTACAAACCCCACACAGTATCAGAACAGGATAAACACTGGCATATTTGAATAGGGCAGAGGCCAGACTTCCCAACTGTGACTGCTTTACAGGGATGTCCCTGATTCATAAACAAATGTTAGCTGTGCCCCTCTGAATCCCTCTGAAAAGTACTAACATTAGGCAGAAAAGTGGGGAATCACACTTAATGAATAATGTCAATAAGTGAGAGTAGACACTGCTTGCATGTCAGAAAAGGTGTAGTAATACATATGCTCCGATTCCCTCGAAGTCTCAACTGAAATATGTCTGTAATATATTACAGGTGTATCTCACTTATATGTACCTTTTCCTGAGGCTGTTCAAATATATACCTGAGAGTATCTGAGGCCTGTCAGAGGCAGAAACACACAGGCATATCAGCATTTCTGCTGTTACACACTCTGCAGATAGCTTTGGAAGGAGTTCCACAAGCATGGCCTTATGTAGGAGTACAACACAGAAATATCAAAGGATATAGCCATGAACTGCTAGCAACCAACTGTGACAATGCCATTGTTCCAGTGCTAAAAAGACTGGTGTGGTGCACAGACAAAGAATAATAGTCTAACCTCTTGCTACCATCTGGATATGTCCACAGGTGGGTGCTACACAGACAGACTGCTTACCTTGATAGACTAACAGGTCCACAGCAACCCTGTATGTTCAGCAAAATAAACACCACACAATAATAAATAATGCTCTCTGAGGTTCTGCACCCCTACCCAAAAGTACTATATACCTGTGTATTCAGGCAAAACCAAGGGTGTAGGTAGGCATACTCAGTACTGAAATATGTCCAGTTGTCTTGAGCAGCCTGTGCTAATGTCAACACAAAGAAACCACAAACTGTTCAGAAGTGAGTAACTTAATAATTACAGTATAGCAGTTCACAAACAGTGCATGTACCAGAGGAATACATTGCAATAACTACTTTTGTATGGCAGTTAATTTTCTAATTCAAAAAGAAAGTACATACTCCCATGTATCCTGTGTTAGCATTTGGAGGGGTGAGTAAAAGTCTACACTGAGAAGTGTGTACTGGAAGCAACAACATTCAGGTTTGAGTACAACATGCATATCACAGGCTACAACCCTAGCTTCAGATATGAGACATATACCAACCTTCTGACTGACACAACGGTGTCCAGAGCAATCAAGCATGGGCCCCACCTTGGAAAGCTGAAAGGGCTACGCCTACCTAACCTAGCATTTTATAGCAGTGGGCTGCAATCACAGTGAGTACTGCAATTACCACACAACAGGCTGCTTACAATTACTAAATGGTGGGCACCAATTGGTGCATAGGCCGTCACATGCACATTTGCAGATACCTAGAAAAGCAGGCTGTACCTGCTGTCCACACATGCAATAATATCATTGCAGGAACAGAGACAGAGAAAACCCAAATAACAAAAAAAAAAACAGATGGAGCAGAGAAATACAAAGGTAAGGTATGTAACACATATGTATCTGCCGGCATGTAGTAGATGTTCTTGAAGAGTACACTACATACTGTGAATCATCCATATGTGGCAGTAGTACATATCTATATGTATCTGCACATGTGCATAGGGCAAGGGACATACTGCAACTGTTAGTGAAGGGTGGACATATATATGTTGTTGAAGGTTGTTATGTGCATATATCTATGTCGGTTGTAGTGTGTGGCATAGGAAACAGCATGCAGTGCTGGTATATGTCATGTGGTGGTTAAACGCTGTGGGACTGACTTGTCAGATCTGCTGTGTTACAGCCAGTGAGGCCTGCTAAAGCTACATGGGCTGAGGACAACAAAATGCATTCTGCACAACACTGTGCAATATTAGTACATAACTGTATATCTCACAACTGTCGCATAATTGATATCCCCACCATGAAAGGTGGATTGTATATGTGCCTATATGTACATCTATATGTACAGCAATGGATGTTTAGATGTATGTGTATATATATGTATATATATATATATATACATATATATATATATATATATATATATATATATATATATATATATATATATATATATATATAGAGAGAGAGAGAGAGAGACAGGGTCATACGTACTGCAACAGGTGCCTGGTGATCAAGGTATGGACTGAAGACCAGTGTCGATACTGCAGTGCCATCCATCTTTTCCAAAACACTTTACCCATTAACTACCACATAGGTGGAAGTCTACCTAACACTGAAGGTGTGATAAGGGAACATGGGACACAGGTATGCAGTAGCCTCCCCTTTGATAATCACAGTGCCACACTAGTCATGTAATCTGTCTACATGGTACGTGTCATCACAAAAGGTGTGTCCTCTAGGGAAATATAGGTCAGTGTTCCCCTCATCCCATCACAATGCCCCATGTGGTATATACCTCACATGACAAGTACAGCAAGTGGAAAGGCCACAGACATACCACACAAAGAGTAATACTGGCCTCAAACAGATGCTCTATGCAGACTGACTCACAAAACCACAGCTAGACTGTGTTGCATTCCGCCCACCCAGAGGTGACCTCTGCCGGACATACAGTGGTATGTCACACCCATAGCTGTTGGACAACCACCATGTCAGCATATAACAATCCCTCCGGGCTACATGCTCTAGGGCCCTAAACCTTGTCAGCTCACTAAACAGCACATGCTGGAGGGATAGGTTCCTATCACAGAGATATGCCATACTCTGGAATAAACCACCTATCAATAGCAAACAATGCTCCTCATTAGCAGTTGTCATAAATACCCCTGATGATTGTTTGGGGGATAGGTAATACACCCCGCAAATCACCTCTGTGGTTCTGCTTGACAGGGGCAAGTGAAATCAAATTACATGTGTGTCGAAGGCCAAGGTAGCATATGGCTAGGATGCTCTAGGCCCTAGGGCAAATAGTGTATTACCTACCTATGACACGATGCACACACACATGTACTCAGTGCAATACCTGCTATGTGAGGTTGAGTGAGTGTGACGGTGAATGTGTGCAAGGTCTGTAATGGTGTGATAGCTTGGTGTGAATTTGTTTCTGTCATGGTAGTTTGTGTCCTAGCTGTGAGGCTAGCAAAAGATGTGTATGTTATTGCTAGGCAGACATAGTAGTATGGCGTACGTTGTGATGTAGTTCCTTGTTGACGACTGTGGTATCCCACTGTAGGCTAAAGCAATACATGTATGCTTATTGAGTGGTACTGCTGGTGAATCCAACTCCCATATGAACTGTAGTACTACCTGAAGCTGTAGGCCTAAACAGCACAGTATGGTGTATGTTCACATTGCTTGGAAACACTGTCTTGTGTGTTTCCTGTAGTCTGCACAGATTACATACCTCAGGCATGAGGTTTTGTAAGTAGTGGCACACAGTACTGTATGGTACACAGGTAAAGCTCATCTGGGTTGGCATACATTTGTGTGTTGTATGTACGTCTGATGTGTGTGTAATTGTGCCTGTACCATGCCCACAACCATATGTGTGTTACAGGGTATACGTGTGTATCTAGCAACATGTATACTCTGTTACAGCAGTATGCCACCTATATTAACAACTGTGCACATATGTTAGGCAGGGGTATGGCATCAACGACTAGGGTGGTTTACTGGTAATACTGTAACTGTACTTTACATTCATTGCAATGGATGACATCTTTCTTCATGCATTAGCTTGATATATACCCCTGTGGTGAGGTTGTGCATTGTGTCACAAACAGTGTGCCGGGTACTGGTGTATAGTGGTTTGATATATACAGTGTGCCAGGCACTGTCAGTCAGTTGTGGCCTGAGCACCAATATGTGGTATTGAACATGTGTATCCTCTGACAGAGAAACGGATGCTATATATGGCAGTTAAGTGATATCTGTAGTTAAGAGTGTAAAGTGTGCCACATGACTCGCTCACACATATTGTTAATTTCTCTTTCAGGATGATGGCCCGCCATCATAATCCCTGTTACACAGCAGTGGAGGAACAGGAAATCCACCACAGCCTGGTGCAGCACTTCTCCCTGCTGTTTTCCAGGAAAAGCCAGCACCAGCATGAGTGGACTGCACTGTGGCAAGATCTTGTTCGTCGGGTAAATGACATAGGCATGCATAACCAGACATATGAGCAGGTACACCATCACTGCAGTGATTTAATTAGACATGTCTGGCAGCATGCATCTGATATCCCTAGACAACAGCTTGCCACAGGTGATGGGGTGGCCCTTCATCCCCCCCTCACCAGAGTGGAGGAGCTGCTCCTAAGCGTGGTGGCTCCTGGCCAACAACAGCAACTGTAGCAGACATGTGTTGTAATGGAGGCCGGAGCCACCCAGCATGTTGACATGGAGCATGCAGGTAACATGCCCTATCTGTAAATTACTGTTACCTGTGTTGTTAGATTATGCATATGTGAGATGTGTACTGTGTGTTTAGCAGTTGTGCTGCCTAGTATTGTGCAATACTGATATGTGGAATATTATCTGTACACCCGTGACTGTTGACTGTTGTTCTACTGTAGTTTAGCAAACCCACAGTAGCAATGCCACAGTTGTGGCCACTGACCAACTGTCTCATATTCTTGTAGGTCCATCTGGTGTGACAGTAGGGCAGCCAATCCATGCTAGTGAGTGTGTTATAACTTTAATATTGGTAATGAAATGTGCATGTCATAGGTGAGGTGTAGGCCATGTACATGTAACACACCTACTCATAATGCATACTGTGCATGTTTGCTGTGAGATGTTGCACATCTCAGTAATGTCAGTAGCTGCCTCAATCACATGCAATACACAGAGCATCAGACACAATTGTGGCAACACCATACTGTAGATTGAATAGGCATAGTTGATACACATGTACACAACATAACATGTTTGTCATACACAGTGCACCTCAACATGTTACACATGGTGTAACCAGACACCCGCTGTAAGGTCACACTTCAGTATCCCACATGTCATCCACACAGCACACATGATATACCTGAGGGGAAGAGGCCTATCATGGGGCTGTGCAACACTCTTCAACACATAACACAGTCATGTTAGGCAATGGTCCCTGCTGGGCACCTCACACACCCATGTACAAAGTGGCTGTGTAATTGTGAACATAGCCACGCACTGCAGTTCAGGTACAGCATGCTAGGTGGTGGTCTGCCACACATTAGTAGCCTTGAGTGACCACATGATGCATGATGATGATGGCTCATGGTAATACACCCCATACAGTTATATTGACCACAGTACTACACATAGCAGTCATTGCTTTGCACCTCAATGTTGTGTGTGTGCAAACATATGCACCTATACACAATATGCATAGCATGTTGTGTGTGTGCAAACATATGCAACTATACACAATATGCATAGCAGTCGCCATCTGTACAAAGTGACACATATATATCCTGGAATTCTATTGGGTGTATAGGTCACATGACACACATTGGGTATGTGTGATGCTGAATATTGCAGTCATGTAGAATGCCATGTCATGGCTGGCACTGGCATGTCTGGAATATGTCCCAAACTCACCATAACCACTGTACAATGACCATGTCGAGCATTGGTATTTCATCACGTCTACATGCACCACTCATCCTGTGTGTGTACATAGCATGCATGTGCTACACCTGCATCCACAATTATCTGCTACAGGCACAGACACTGTAATCAGACATGGAAATCTATGTGACACACAGATAACACATGCAGCCATGGTATGTATACCTGTGAGTGATGGTGCACAGGACATAGCAGAGCATATAATACTTGCACAGCAATGTTGTGTCCTTGTACACATTGTGTTCCAGGGTGTAGCCAATCAGTGAACAACTACACACATGCATCAAAGCCATGTATACTGTTACTAACTAGGGCTGTCTACACTCACACTTCATGGACTTGTGCAACACATATTCTGCATGCTGACACGTGTGAGGTGACTGTTTGCCTTGTGATACTGTCACCCACCTTCAACCACTATTGAGTATGTTTTGGATTGCTGGTGTGTGCGTATCTGCTGTAGTGAGGAGTGTATTTGTGTTCATGTGTGCATGTGTGCATGTGTTCATGTGTGCATGTGTTCATGTGTTCATGTGTGCATGTGTTCATGTGTGCATGTGTGCATGTATGCATGTGTGATAACATCATTTACAGATTGTAAAGTGTGTTTCCTGTCTTCCCCTCACAGGTGCTGAGGTTGGGTTGGCTGAATGCAGCAGGGAAGCTGAAGTCACTGCCACAAATAGTGGAGATCATGATACCTGTATTGTGGCACAGGCAGGTTTGACAGGGTCTGTCGGTCCGCCGATCGACAGTACACAGCTTTCCACCCCATCTGTGTGGACACTCATACTGCCAATACTTCCCTCATCACCAATGGCCTTAGCCGAGGGACAGCATACAGTTGGCATTGACCAGGATAGTGTGGTATCCATGGTGCATGCATCCCCTCACAGCAGCCATACCCAGATTCCTGGAATGGTACCACATAGGCAGATGTCCAGGGTATCTCGTGGGAGCACCACTGGTCGTAATGCCCCTGGCAGACGTGCCCCCACACATCTTACAACCTCAGTATATTCCGGGCTGTAATGCAGGCATAGGCACATATGGAATGGTACACCAGACAGGGACTAAGGGTGTAGAGGACCCATAACACCGCTATCAATGACAGTATCCGTGACCTTGCCGGTGCCATCCGTAATTACACTGAGGTCATTGGTAGACATTGGGGGGAGACATTAGCTGCCCTCCACAGTGTGTTTTTCATGAGCCAGGACCATGCAGGATGGTTGAGATGTTGACGCGGACGTATGCCAGCAACATCAATGGCTGGCAGTCGTCACGGATGACCCACAGATCACAGCCGCTCCCATAGTGGCAGTACCAGCCACAGCAATGCTGGGGCTGGCCTGTCGATTGACCATCCTATTAGACCACATGCATGTGGCTCTGGCCAGTCCCAGCAGGGACATGGGTTCAGTCGACATACCTCTGCCTCTGATGATAGTACCCAGTCAGGCTTGGTACCCGATACTGTCCGTAGCACCCCTGCCAGGCACAGGTACCATGTCCATGGCTAGAGACAATGATCTGTACAGCCTGGCAGGTACAGTCTGTGGCTGTCCCGCAACCTCCCGTATATGGCAGCCACATGGTGGAGCTGTGTGCATGCAGACACACACACATAAACCAAACACCTAGGGCTCACACATACACACACACATTACATCAACATTGGCCCATGTTGTACATTTGTCCCACACACACACACACACACACACACACACACACACACACACACACACACACACACACACACACACACACACACACATACATGTTGATTGGATGGGTCAATGTCGGACTCTGGCAAACCAACAACACACCCTGTGCATATGATGAAACATCTGCCACCTCCTGTCATCTGTAACACTGATGCAGGAACAGGCTAACATGGTGCTGATGCACAGGGTAATGTTATAGCAGTGTAGCAATGTTAGCATGTTGTCAACAGGAAAGTGTAATGATATCCTTGTAGGTATATCTGAGCAGGCATGATGCATCAAAGCTATGATTGTCAATGTAGTATTGTTTACACCAGTGTTAAATCTGAGTATGTATTGTCCTCCCATGTGCCACTTGGCTGAAGTGTGTAGTGTTGCCAGCATGTGTTAGTGAGTGGACAGTACGTGTGTGATGTGTGCAGTACAGATTAGTAGGTGCACATCTGTGAACATGGTGGGGGTGTACTGTCTGCATGTACGTGCATAGTGGACACATGGGACGTGTGACATACCCTGTATTACACAGTGTTAATGTCTCATAGTATCTCTCGGTGGCCAGTATGCATTCTACTACAGATATGTTCTAACATGGGTACACATGTGTGTATGACATGGTTTGACACTATGCTGTGGGTGATACTGTCACTATCTGTCAATGGTTTGCATTGTGGTAGTATACACAACCTCAACAGCCTCACTATAACCAATCATTAGATGATGTCCTGACAACTGACACACAGATATAGGGAACTCAGTAACAGTTGGATCCTTCCGGTACTATACTATAACAGTAACCAGTGGTATTGACTGCCACCCTTTCCTGGGACCACACCTGTTTGGCATATAGCCCTCTTAGGTACATGCAAACACACTAGGGATATGTCCATCCACATCTGGAAATGCATGCAGTGGCCAACAATGCATTCTCTGGATGGGACACATATCCTACACAAGGATATCATACAGACAGATACCTGTTGTCCAACCCATGCTGTATAGTTGTAAGCCAACTATAGCATAGTCATCCACATTTACTATACATAGTATCCCGACAGTACCACATAGGTGGTAGCCCCCAACATGTATGTTGGGTACCGATGTGTACATACAGCCAAGTGTTATGTCATCTGTCCTTTGGTATCCACATATCCAAAGGTATTGTGAAGTCTCTTGGTGTATCACATAAGAAATTAGGGGCCTGCATGCATATCCACAAGGCTGTTGTACACCTATAATGACTGTCCATTATTGCCAGACTTTGTTGTGTATGAACATGTCTGACATATACCCCAGGCATGTACCCTCACTCACACTAGTCTATAGAAACTGTCATGGGTGTGTGTGACACAAGTGACCTTGACCACAGATCACTACAGTGGTCGGCCTTGTCACATACATACGTATGTGACCTACGATCTGAGAAGCAGTGGCACAATCTGTCAAAGGTAACAAATGTATACATGTAGTATGCAGGCTTCACACCTATGTACTAATTGAGGTCACATGTAGATATATTTATTTGCCACACAGATACCTGATGTGTGCAATGCACATACTGTTTTTTTCCTGATATGTCATACCATAGTAAAAGCAAAACCTACACTGCATTGACCAACACTGTCACACACCCACACTCAGTAATTGCAGGATTCAAACCCCTACCTAATTTTGTTATAACACTAGAGACATACACATTAACATGACACGCTATAAGCTTTACTGGGGTTTTCATTTCCACTGCTATATTTGTAGGATGCTGACATCATCAGACCTGCCAAAGAGGAATAAACCTCTTTTAAAGTGTTTCCCTAGTCCCCAAAAAGGGCATTCCTCTCAAAGGGCACACACACACACTCAGCAACTGTAGGATTCAAACCCCTACCTAACTATGTTATGACACTAGAGACATACGCATTAACACAACACACTATATGCTTTACTGGGATTTTCATTTCCACTGCTATATTTGTAGGATGCTGACATCATCAGACTAGACATGGTAATGTGTGTGCACTTTGTTTTATGCAATCCCAGGACTGCACCATGGGGGACAGCAGGTGTTAACAACTTGAACAGGACTCCACAATTCTTAGCTTGTGTGATCTATCTGTGGACCAGTTGCCAATCCATCATATGACAGTACATATTTATGCACAGAGTGTTGATTTTGTGGATACGACATCTGTCTGGGATATTGGAAAAGGGCTATTCAAGGTCTATGTTGGATGTGTGTAGCTCATTTCTGTGATGTCTGTCCTGGGTGGCTGCCTTGCAAACAGTCTAGCGGTTTGGGAACGATGATCTGCCCATGAACAGACCAAAGTTGGTAGGGTTGTGTGTTTGTCGGCTTCTAATAGCTCTGTTTATGACTTCAATCATGATGGACCCCATGGCCTTGCAGATCAGACATCATAGGCATATAAGACTATAGTTTCCATGGTCTGTTGTGCACCGACACTTGTGGACTGTGCCATATGTTGCTGTAATCCATTCAACAGTTTCATAAACTGTAGAGAGGGTAAGGCTCAACAGACTGTTCAGGTGAAGGGTCTGTTTGTTCTGCAGTTCACTTATGACACATATAGGGAAACAATATAATCCAATCGATGCCATGTTTTCAGCTTTGGAAGGGGCTGTTTACCCATTCTACATGTGATATCTCCTGGTATGATGATAGGGTCTTTTGTCAGTGGGAGGTGGCTATGTATGTATGGGCTTGTGTAACAGGATGTTGGCATTGTCAGTCATTTACAGTTGGCCTTGACTCAGGACATATATGAGTGTACATTGCTATTTATGACATAGCTGATGGAAGTGTCATAGTTCTGTCTGGACTCCTTCACAGATAATCTTACAAAACACCAGCAAACATAGGCACTAAACCCGTGTTATACTCTTTTACACACTTAACACCCTACTGATCCTTTTTGATCAGTCAAAAGAGTATTTCATCATAACATCTTGACATGTCCTAAGGTCAGTTTTGTGTGTACTCTCCAGTCCAGCTGGTGAATATGGGGATTTTGAGGCAATGTTACAACTGCCTTATGTACACAGACAACCCTCTCCTCCTCCCAACAAACTCAGATATTTGTGAGAGATGCAACTATATAGACAAACTGGAGGCTGAGCTCTCTGGACCCATGACTGGCACAGTCTATCAGGAGGAGAAGGTAACCACACACACCATGACTCCAGTGTCACAAAGACCTATAGCAACAGCAGACCAAACACATAAACACACAAAAACATACTCAGAGGCTCTAAATAAAACTCTGCCTAAGCAGCAGAGACCACCAAAGCAGACACCCAAACAACTGCTTCCCCACAACTACACCCACATATCACAAAGTACACAATGTCAGTGTACCACACAGTCATTGCCCTTAAGGCTAAATGACACACCTAATACACTTGTGATAGGTTACTCTATTGTCAGACCCACTGACGTCCCACTCACCAGGCTGAACAAGGAGAAGGTCACTGTAAACTGTCTGTCAGGTGCCAGGATCCGACACATAACACATGCACTCAGGTCACTCCAAAGCAAGTACAGATATGACTCCGTCATTGTCCATGCTGGTGTGAATGTCCTGAGACATTCCTCCCTGGACTATATGAAAAGAGACATAGAGGAGCTCTATGATCATGTAGCCCAGGCCAGTATGACCCTGACCTTGTGTAGCATCTTACCCTTGCCAAGAATGATGCCACAGTATAAAGACAACATGATCAATTTTAACAGTTGGCTAACGTATTTGTGTCATTCACAGGGGATCCAGTGTGTGTTGGCCTGAAATGACATGCTCATCATGCCACATTGCTTCACTACGGACTGCTTGCATCTGTCACCCCTGGGCTTTCCAATACTGGCTTAGGCACTTGCCACCCCCATAGTGCCTTTTTTAGGCAAGGCTCAAAAGACAAACCCACCTCCATAGACAATACAAGGTAAAAGAAACTACGGGTAATGCTGCTCAATGCCAGAAGTCTACACCTCTAAATGCATGCAGTCAAGGCTCTCTTCAGTATGGAGAATATCAATATCTGTGCGGTAACAGAAACCTGGTTCAGGGCTCCCAAAAGCACCCCAGCACTACCAGGTTACACTTCATACCATGCTTTTCGGCCACAATAACTGGGCCACACCACAAAAGGAGGGGGAGTATCCATATACATCAAAGATACACAAACATCCAGGTTAATAGCAGTACACAAAGCATCAGAGTGTAACTAACAATGGGCTAAATTGCCTTTCAGGTTGTAGCCTGCTACAGACCACCCTCCCAAACTCAGGGACCCCACTCGGCTTTCCTGAGAACACTGGAGAATATGTAGGTCTCTCCAAACACCATTATATTGGGTGACTTCAACTAGCCAAACATTGACTGGGAATACTGCTCAAGCCCCAACACCTTCACCCAATGGTTCCTCGATTATATAAACTCAAATACTATGGAACAACTGGTCACCACACCCACAAGAGGGGTATACATATTGGACCTTGTCATCACCAACATGGGGACTCTATGTTCCACACCAGAGGTATACCCCTCATTGGTAAGGTCAGACCATACATTTATCTCACTGGACATCCATATCCCGTCCCCACCACCAGCCAAGGTAATCTTGGTGAGGAACTTCTCAAAAGCAAACGTGACACTTCTCGGAACCAAGGTGGTTTCCTTCAAAGCCCCCGGGCCAGTGGGAACTACGACTCATACTACAGTATCCTTTAGAAACCCATTGTATGGACACCTACAGGAAAGCATGGATCATGCTATCCCACATGAACTCAAGACTCACTCCTCTAAAGGCAGGTGACCTGTCTGGTGGACCTCAGCCATAAATAAGCTATGCAACAAAAGGAGGAGGGTACTACATGATAGAGCAGTATCCCACAAAGGGGAGGCATCTCTGATCAGTACTAGCAAGAAGCTACAATCACTCATAAAATCATCTAAGGCCAGCTCCAACAGTAAGATTGCACAAGATACTAAAGACAATCACAAGGCCTTCTTTAGTTATGTCAGGAACCTGGGTGGCAACTCCCAGATATGCTCTGAGTTAGTGCATAATGACTACAAAATACACTGAACCCACAGACATTGCCAACATCCTGGCAGACAGGTTCAGTGCATATTTCTCCCCCCCATCACCCAAAAGTACAAATGTCTATCCCAACAGAGTGTAGCCTCCCTGACATCACAGATGAACATGTGAGAGCTGCAATAACACAGCATCAATGGGACCAGATGGTGTCCCAGGCTGCATCTTACACGAGCTTCATGAAGAACATAACCCTCACATAATGTCACTGTTCAATATCAGACTTACTACAGGATATGTACCCAAGGAATGGCGTACAGCAACAGTGGTCCCGCTCCACAAAGGTGGTGCCACAAGGGACCCTGGACACTATCACCCTATAAGCCTGACTAGCCTGGTCTGCAAAGCTATGGAGCGTATCATCATGGAACTCATAAACAAACATCGGCAACCTCCAGACACTGGATCCTACCCAATTCACCTTTGTTAAGGGCAGATCTTGCCTCTTGCACATGGTTGACTTCTTTGAATCAGTTACCAGGGCCATATACATAGGGAAGGTAGTCCACACAGCCTACCTGGACCTCCCAAAAGCCTTTGACACAATACCCCACTCGGGCATCTTAAATACACTCACCAGCTTAGATATCAACACATATGTCACAAGTTGAATTGCAAACTGGATCAGGGATAGCACCCACATGGTCGGAATTGCAGGTGTCATGTCAGACTCTACACCAGTTACGTGTGGTGTCCCACAAGGCTCAGTTCTGGGACCTCTCTTGTTCAGTATATATTTCTCTGAGGTACAGGCTAACACAGGAGGACGATGGCTGACCAAGTTCGCAGATGACTGCATACTGGGTGCCATAATCGACTCTCCAGCTGACACAAGCATCCTCTTAAAGGGTCTCACAGAGATGGATAACTGGTGCCAGATCCATAGCTTAAAGCTAAATGCCATAAAATGCATAGTCATCCCCTTTGGGAATAACAAAGTGCACACTGATTACCACATAGGTGGTAATCCATTACGTACAGAAAGTGTACTTAGGGATTTGGAGACCAAAGTAGATAGTAATCTCTCCTTTGGAATTCACGTTGCCAAAGTGGTTAGGTAGATGTTCTATATAGCCCACCTTATCCCAAACGGTTTCACATCTAACTCAAGAGAGGTCATTGTGCACCTCTACTCATCAGGCCCATACTTGGGTACAATGCCCCATTTGGGATGTACCTTACCTGACACCTGCAGCAACTGTAATGACCCCAAAGGTACCTCACCAAGTAGAACAGGAGACTCATACAGATGCCCTACACAGTTCAGCTACAGAAACTCCAGCTGTACTCAGTTGCTTACCGCCTACCCAGATGCGATCTGTGCCTACCGTACACAGCCATGTCCAACCCAGAACTATTGGTCATGCTCCACCTCAGGATATCAGAATCCCTTACAGCTACACGCTCCAGGGACTTCAACCTCAGCACAGAATTAATAGGACATGCTGGAGGGACAGATTCATATTCCAAAAGCTCCCCTCACTCTGGAACGTAATCCCAGTCCGAGTTAGGCAGACCCCTCACTGACCCTCTTCACGGGAAATCTTGATGAGTGGATGGGTGATCACACGTTTACCCCTGGGGTCTCTTCTGGGTCCCTGCTAGACAAAGGCACAATACACTAACCGTACGATGGCTATCTTGTGTGACCTACTATTCAAAGGCACAGTATACTAGTCTACAGGGTGGTGAAAGCCAAACACACTCTGGCTAGGCTTATGAATGCCCTAGGGCTGATACCTAGTATCAACCCATGAACCTATGTACCTATGACAATGTTTGTAGTGCACATTGTTTATTGATGATACTGACTGCCGGTTTGCTATCTTCTTTGCTTTCTCACTTTCTATGTACAACCTATGTATCTGTAGTACATATTTGATTATGACAGGGTTCCACAATGTTATATATGTGTCTGTTGTCTTATAACTGTGTGTACAAGGCAGGATTGCTGGCTAGTGAGAGGTTCCTGGATTAACACGTGAACTGCCAGATATGTCTGGTCCACTGTTGCACTCAGACATGGCCTAAGTGTGTGAGCATGCCCAGTTTGCCCTTTCAGTGTTTTGTTGCCTGACATTTGTCTCATTAATTCGTGTGTGAGCATGCCCAGTGTGACCTTTCAGTATGTTGCTGTCTGGAGTCCACTACATTTGTTACCATGTGTGAACACGCCCAGTATTAACATGTATACTATGTGTGTTGGAAATCAAGTTATATTTATACTGCAGGGCTCACCTTTGTGTCATAACTCAACATGAATTATGCTGTGCCTGCAGGGTTTCCATGAGGCACTTTGCATAGACTTATCAACATGTCTTCATACAGGCTGACTAGTGAAATACTGTCATGATTTAGGGGTTCGGTGCTGTGACTATAGTGCACAGTATCCTGGGTTCGAGACCTGTCACTGCTTTAAATTTTCATACTGGCCAGACCAGACTGCTTAAGGTCCAGTAAAGCATATATGTGCATGTTTACCTGCTTTTGCTCAACTATGCCCAACTTTGACCAGACTTGCTCAACATTTTTCAACATTGCTGAATGTTGGCCAATATTGCTCAACATTGCCCAAAGTTGTGCCAGTTAGTGTGTACGATTATGTTTACATATACTAAGTAGTAGCAAAGCTGTTTAGCACTGCTTTATATTGATAAAACAAGGCAATCATGCCTCAGGTGGTGCTGCAGGCCTGCCTATGTCAGATGCACATAGTACAGTCCCTATACATGTTTGAAAACAGGTAGTGTCAAGTTAGGCATCCCTTTTACTATATGTGCGGGTCAGGGAGAGGTATAATTTCCAGGGTTCCTACTGTGCCAGTGTATGTGCTATGCATTGCCTCTTTGCCAAGGCCAAAGCATACTGGGCATGCCTCCTTCTGTCTACTGGGGCAGGCTCAGGTTGTTCCTCCTCTGAGTCACGCTCTGCCTGTGACGGCCTTGGCAATGGTGGGGGGCTGTTTGGCCCGGGCCTATGGTGATCCTGCTGCAGTTGTTTTCGCAGGATCATATTATGTAGCATAGCACATACCATGAAAATTTTGGGTACATGTAGTTGGTGAGTACTGCAAGGCTCCACCAGATGTGTCCAGGCACTGGAACCGTGACTTAAGTAGCCGAAACACACGCTCAATTACATTTTGTGTTTGTACGTGTGCCTTATTATGGCATTCCTGTTCAGGTGTGTGTGCATTTCTGATGGGTGTCATCAGCCACGGCTCCAGTGCATATCCAGCATCCCCCACTAGGTGACCATGAGGGATGTCCCCATTGGCAAATGTCTGGTACAGCTGTGTCAGATGCCAGTTATGAGAATCATGGTAGCTCCAGGGCAGCCGGGACACACATTCATTATTATGCCCTGGGCATTACACATGACCTGGCAGTTGATGGAGGGAAAGCCCTTGCAGTTAATGTAGGCCCTACCCCGCTCACTGGCTGGTGCTTTGATGCATATGTACATGCAGTCTATTGCACCCACTACCTCAGGGTATTCCGCTATTTGCTGGAAAAGACGCATATTGCTGGCCAATACCTCACGGGAATTGGGGAAATATACATGATCACCAACATGTGCTGACATGGCATCCAGGAACTGGTGCAATACCCTGGATGCTGATGCCTGTGAAATCCCCCATCATATCACCAGTTGGTCTCTGGAAGGTACCTGTTGCTAGTATTCTTAGGCCAACACATACCTTGGTTTCCACTGGGATGGGTTCCCCTCTATTGGTTCTGTGTGTGAGGTGCGGCCTGCACAGCTCAACAATTTGCTGCAGGAGGTCTCTGTCCACTCTATTGCACTCCACTATCTCCAGCTCATGTAGCCCCTGGTAGGTTACCCTGGGCCTGTACACTCTTCTCCGTCTCCTCACTGTGGGTTGCTCAGCAGCATTTGCATTGTCACCCCCCTCAGCATGTTGCATATGTCACCTTATGACAGCAATGGCAGCCCCTAACATATTTTTTGTCTCAGTAAAGCTTTTAAGTTTTCACTTCTCTTAGTATACTGTAGTGCTGCAGTGTCTCTGAGAAAAACATGGTGGAATGTTGTTTGCAGAGTTTTAAGTGCTGGACTGGGCTAGGCTAGTTTACTGCCTGTGTAATTGCCTAATTCTGATTGTTTTCTCCATTTAGTTCTGCTGATTCTCCCTGGTTAACTTCCTACTTTTTGTTGTACTTCTTTTCCCTTTCTGTTTCCACAGGGGGCAGCGCCACTCACATAAGCGCAAACACGCACACTCCAGCTCACACGCACGCACACATGCTTACATGGCCTGACACTTTCTAATTCCTGCTTAAACACTCGCACACAGATTTAAACATCCTTACACATACTTACTCTGGCTTAAATGCTCGAACATGGCCACACACGCACGCACACAGTCTTACTCGGGTTTCCGAGCGCGCACACACAGGCAAACACATTCAGCCACTTCAACCAGAAACTTTAGTGTTATCCACAGCATACACCTTATATTTCTTGACTTTAGCTAGGATACCTGGTGACACACCTCTTCCAGTGATGAGTAACTGACAACAGACACATGCCACTCTGCTCCAATGAGCTTACATTCTTTCATACATACCCCCCTCATGATTTCACCTATCTTCTACTCTGTTACTCCCCTTATCCTACTCTTACACTTTACTGACTGTGCTCATTTGCTATGTAAGCTTGGGATTCACTATCCTTACCCTAATTTGCATAGGATTGCCTATTAATGCTTGGTTACATCTCTTAGACTTAGTTCCCCCCTTAGTAACCTCTACTGAGTAGCCATGTTGTCTTCAGCCTGCCATTCACTTGCATTGTATAGTATGATATTCTATAATTTCTCTATTTGTGTCTTTTAATTTTTGGTTTTCTGGTTTTTAGAGCGCAGCACGTTTGCGCGGAGCTGCACTATGATTAAACCTAGGAGATAGAGGGAAAAAATTTTTTTTATTTTTCAATATTGCATCGGGGAATATTGCCAATGGCCATATATTTGGCCATTGGCATGCTTCCTCAATTGGATGCAGCCTTTATTTGGAGCTGTCATGGCTCCGTTTTGCTATTTGCAGAACGGTACTCAATTTTCAACTGAGTACATTTCTGCAAATAACACTGCTCTTACTCGGACAGGTTCGGGTTTCCTGGATCACAAATTTACCTCATTTGCATGCCTTTTGGCAGCAAATTAGGTAATTTGCATATCCTAACCCTGTCTGTGTAAGAGCCGTTTTAGGAGCTCTCTTGCACACCCCTGCCAGCTGTTCCTGGATCGCTCGTCGGACATGTTGGCTGCATTGAGTCTTACTCTACTCTTACACTCCAGGCAAGCCTTCGTGAATCCGACCCATTGTGAATTTACTTATCTAGTACATTAATAGACTGCTTAGACTTTACATTTAGAAAACATCTAGTTTTGTATTAGAACAATTTTTGGTCTTGTGTTTTCTGCTGCCTGCTTTAATTACCTTCACTTATCTGTGGCTTTCACGGATGATACTTTTTTTCTATGTTATTGACGTTTGCTGGTATTTACAGCGACTGATGTTACACTGCTGGTTGGCATCTAGTGGTTTTAAACATTATGGCGGCATTTCTGTAACAAACACTACGGACATGTGTTTGTTATGTTGTATATTTTTTAAAAACAACTGAGTCTGTACTTTTAGTTAATTGATATTGTTAGTTAATTGATTTTTGTATTACACATCATTTCAGAACTGAGTTATCGGTGGTTACTATCACATGATTTTATGTAACTGTTTTAAATAAGTGGTTACTGTGTAGCCGTTGGTTTACTTTCTGAAGAAGTTACTCTATTTTAGAGTGATGAAAACGTATATTAAACTTATTCTGCGTTAAAGTACTTTGCCTGAGGTTGCTGATAATATTTCATCTGTAGCTGTTGGATATCCTGTTTTCTTTGGTTTGTCTGCTTTAAAGTTCAGTCCATGAGTTTGACACCAATCATTTTTGTGTGGCAGCTCCTTATGTAGTATGCTACCATCAATGAGGAACTCTGTATTAGTGCATCTAGCTACCAGTCATCTGCAGTCTTGGTAACCGCAGGCCGTATATGATTTTAAGTGCATTAGGGAAGTAGTTTGCAAACAGATGAGGGCCCGTCACAGATCCTTGTGATATTTTCATGGTAATTGGCTACTGGTGGAGGTGCAGTCTCCAGCTTTGAGAGTGTGTGTTATGCCAGTGAGACAGTTGCCTATCCCTGTACTACTGTATGGCATACCAAGATGTAGATCCAGCACAGAGCTTGGCTGTGATCATGCAGACACTCACACACCAATTTCACCTGTAGGACCCTACAGAAACACACAACAGTTATTCATTTTGTCTCACTGGCCATTTGTTGGTTTATCCACATGTCTGCCTTCTTCTCTTTCTTATTCACACACATTCACCGATCTTTCCTGTCAGCCTAGGTTTACTGCCATTCCCCCCAACCCTGTGCAAGTGATGATAACTGTGCTATATCCCTGTTTTCTATCTTTTAGCTTCAGGGATACACAAGTTTTGTGTCTAATGCTCAGGGTGCATAGCTAACTTAGTGCGTAGTATATCTGCAGTTGTGGTGTTGAACTGGTAATTGTTCCTTTGACTTATATTGACCTTGCATCAACATTTTCCACCTTTATAGTGAATGATCTTGTGATGGTTGCGAACTCAGAAACTGCAATGTGTATCATTACTTTCTAACTTCTCTCTTTAATCATTTTCCAGTACAAACATATGGTGCTAAACTGAGGACATGCAGTGATCATTACTACTTTTGGGAGGTATGAGTCTGAATCTTTGATGCCTGAGGCCTAGTACTTAGTAATGGACATATAAGTCAAATAAATCTCTGCTGTCACAAGGTAAGTTCTCTACAGATTTCCCACCTTTCACAAGCTTACTGGACTAAGTAATGAAATACAAGGACATGCCACACAATCATATTAGTAAACAATACACTTCAACTTCAGGACTTACCTTGTAAATGCAGCAGCTGACAGTTTTAGTTCAGACCTGACCCTATCTGATGCAAGCAGTACACAGCCAATACATGGTGGGTAAAGGTTGTGTGGGTTGCCTGGCATCAATGTTACTATATGTATGTGAATAGGAAGAAGGTTTTAAGACATATAGGTGGTGAGTGAGCGTACAATGTGTTGTCTTTTAGCCAATGCAAGGGCACGCTGAGCATGCCTACATCTTCCTACACCCAAAGAAGCAGGTGGTTCCCTTTGTGACTCCTCATCTGCCTGTGGCTGTGGTGAACTTGGCATTGGTGGAGGGATGTGTGCCCCTTCCTCTTGCTGATCCATCTGAAGTTGTTTTCTCAGGATTATGTTTTGTAGCACGACATGCTATGAATATTTCTGTACATGTCTGTGGATTGCACTGCAGGGGTCCCCCACATGTATCAAGGCACCAGAACCATGACTTCAGCAGCCCAAAAATACACTCTGTGATATATCTTGTTTGAGCATGTGCCTCTTTATGGTGTTCTTCCGTGGGTGTGTGTGCATTTCTGATGGGAATCATCAGCCACGGTTCCAGTGCATAGCCTGCATCCCCCAGTAAATGCCCCTGTGGGATATCCCCACTACCAAACATCTGGTACAGTTGGGAGGTGTGCCAGATATGTGAGTCATGGTAACTTCTAGGATTGCCAGTACACATTCAAGATTATTCCCTTGACGTTACACAGGACTTGACAGTTGATAGTGTGGTAGCCATTTCTGTTAATGTAGAGCCTACCTTGTCCCCTGGGTGGTGACTTAATTTCTACAAGTCTGCAATCTATGGCACCCAGTATTTCAGGGTAGTGTGCTACACAGTAGAACTCCTGCATATTTCTGGCCCTCTCTTCAGAACTACGGGGAAAATATATGTGGTTACTGACATGTTGGAGCATAGCATTCAGGAATTGGTGGAGGATCCCGGACGCTGATGCCTTGTGACAACCCCAGCATGTCCCCTGATGGGTTCTAGAAAGTGCCTGCAGCTAAGATTCAAAGGGCTACACATACCTTTCTCTCCAGTGGAATGGGTTCCCCTTAGTTGGTTCTGGCTCTGAGTTGAGGACGACATAGGAAATAAGTTATAAATAATGAAACAATAAAAAATTATAAAAAACGGTCCGGTCCACATCCGAATACACTTTATTAATAGACAAAACAACAAAACATATTGCAAAAAAACGTATCTAGCACTTTCATCTCTGCTAAGGAACATCTTCAGAATACAATTAATTCCATTGCCTAAACTCTTTATAAATGATATTACATCTAGACGTCATGAATTGTTCCACCAATCCATATCCATTATAATTAACTGGTAATTAACATTTAAAATACTCCATTAGAAACTGATTATAAATAACTACTGTTTGTTGAATAAATAGATAAAAAAGTTGCTTTATTCCAGCCGATTACTATCATCTGTTTAAATAACACTGTTTTTCACTGTGTATTTTTTCTGAAGTAGTTACTTTATTCCAGCAACGAAAAGTGCTTAAAATAAATTATCTTTGGTTTTATTTGTGGGTCTGCTGCTCTATTTTACTGCTGAATTGTGGGTTTTTTTGGTTTATCTGTATTTCCCTGCTTTATTTAGATAAAAAATATATTTAAAATAGAGTATGCAATTCAGCTGCTTATGCTGTAATTAGTATATCACAGCATTTACCTTGTTTGTGCAGTGGTGTGCACCAGTACACACCACTTACCGAATCCAAAAGTTTCTGAGGCCATGTGAGCATTGTGCAGTGATGAGCTCACAGTGAGAAATGTCCATTTAGGCTTTATTGAATCCCCAGAGAATGCTTTCATAGAATTTAGCATTTCAGGCCATACCACATATTCATCATAACTTGTGTTTCTTCTTATGTTTACTGCGTAAAACATTATCATTTGCTTTGATGTATATCCTGGACTGAGAATCCCTATTGACTCGTACATTACATTTCCAGCATATTACAGCTGTCTTACTTAATGTGCATAGGCTCCAAATTTGTTACAGAATTATTTTGAAGGTCCTGGTGAGGAACTTACTTATCCATTCATGGTCTTGAGCTCCCCTTACCTGAAGGTGTTGGTTGCGCCATACTGTTCCACTTTGGCTCTTCACTAAGCTTCTCAGGGCCTAATGGTGGTTCTGCAAGTGGTCTCAATATCTGGTGTCCATGCCTCAACTTTTAAGGTTTCTCACATATGGAATTTACTCTGTCAGTGTTTTCAGATTATTCTCTCCTTGATTGGCTTCTGGAAGCCAATTGAAACCTTTCTGTTTGAAGTGATGTTTAATTATGTGTGATGATTTTTAGCTACTTCATTTAATTATCTTCAGTTTTAACCCTCCAGTGGGTGGCACTTTGCATACTTACCATACTTACCATTCTGTTTTGATTTTAGTTTTAACCCTCCAGTGGGTGGCACTTTGCATACTTACCATACTTACCATTCTGTTTTGATTTTAGTTTTAACCCTCCAGTGGGTGGCACTTTGCATACTTACCATACTTACCATTCTGTTTTGATTTTAGTTTTAACCCTCCAGTGGGTGGCACTTTGCATACTTACCATACTTACCATTCTGTTTTGATTTTGACTACTTCATGTGTTATATGTTTTAACATGTTTTGATTCTAGTCTTATTTTATTTAATGCCATTTTCATGTATATTATTATAGGTTCATAGGTGTGTACTAGACTAATGGCCCTGGGCCCTTTACAAGCCTAGCCACAGGATTACCCTGGCATAGTGCCACCCGACCTTAGTCTCCAGTGCCTCTGTCGGGTACAGCCACTGGAGTTATCCCCGGGGAGAATTTTCTTTTTCCCATCCACTCATCAAGATTTCTCTTGAAGAGTGTCAGCAAGGTGCACTGCTTGACATGTATGGGAAGTCTGTTCCATAGCATGGGCAGTCTCTGGGTTATGAACCTGTCCCTCCAGTATGTTCTGTTAATTGTGATAATGAGGTTGAGGTCTCTGGAGCATGTGGTGCGGAGGGATTGGGATTTCTTTAGATGTAGCATTTCTAACAGAGCTGGGTCAGACATGGCTTTGTAAGTAAAACAAAGATCACCTCTAAGTAGGCAATATGAGACAGAGAATATTTGGAGTTTTTCGAGTCTGTCCATATAGGACAAGTGTTTAAGGCCTAGGATCCTCTTTGTGAGGTACTTTTGTGGCATCTCCAGTTTTTGCAGGTGTCTAGTGAGGTACATGCCAAATGAGGCATTGTACTTGATGATTGGCCTAATGAGGGAAGAGTAGAGGGAGACAATGACCTCTTTCTTCCTGGATGCAAAACCCTTAGTAATGAGATGTGCCACATAGAAGGACTTTCTGACCACAGTGGCAATGTGTTGATCACAAGAGAGGTTGCTGTTAACCTGTGTTCCCAGATCTTTTATAACATCTTCTGTGTTCAGTGGACTACCATCAAGGTGTAATTCATGGGAACTGGGTTTTTCCCAAAGGGGATGACAACACATTTTTGGCATTGAGCTTAAGGCCATGGTTCTGTCACCAGTCATTGGCCACAGTGAGGCCATTCTGTAGGATATCAACATCACTTGTGTAGTTAATAATTGCTCCCAACTTGCAATCATCTGTGAACTTTGTCAGGCAGAGTCCCTTCATGTTGGCCTGGACTTTGGCAATATTTGTTGGTTTGGTATAGGAGGTACCATTGTGCAGTAGCTCAGAGCAAATCTGGGTACTGCCACGAGGATTCTTTACATAACTATGGAAGGCCATGTGGTTGACTTTACTATCTGCTGGAATTCTGTTTTCATACCTAGCTTTAGATGATTTGATGAGGGATCTTAACTTTTTGTTGAGGCAGATAAGGGAGTTTTTCCAGTCTTGGGTCTTCACCTTATTCCACATCAGTTTCCTCCTTCTGTTGTAGAGTTTGTTTAAGCAGGGGACCACCATATTGCCTGCCTTTGTTTGGAGGAGAGTGTCTTGGTTCTATAGGGTATGGCAAGATCCATGCATTTGTGTAAGTGTTCGTACAGTGCATTGGTGTATGATTCTGCAGTTATTGTAACTAGAGTTTTGCTAAAAATACTTTTAAGGAAAACTCACCTTAGAACTAAAAAAAATATATATTTTTCATTGTATCTTTGTTTTCTGAGCTATCTTAATGCCTTAAAATCACTTCTAAGTGCTTCTTTTGAAATTTTAATGTGTTTTGCTCAAAATGTTGGATGATGGGGCCTGTGTTCGTATTGTGATCTTGTTTTCTTGCTTTAATTCCTTCTTGCCAAAATACATTTCAGGTCCTCTTTATATGAGTTATGCTAGACATAAGGAAGTGCTGGTGTTTTCTCATGCAATTAAGATAGAATGTCAGGACTGTGAAACATTGTTATCTAAACACACCTTCTGTAACAGAGCTGTTTCTATGTTTCCCTGACTGAGCCTCACTTATGTGTCTGGCAGAGCTTGTTCTATGCTATAAATAGCTGTTAAATACTTCCAGCAAAAGAAAGTAGGTAAATAGCAGGCTTTTGTAAAGGGAATCTTTTGTAGTTCTAAAAGAATTGACAGATCTTCCCCCACCCTCTCATGCTGAGGTGTGAAAACTCTCACTGCAATAAATTATCCTTGCTGTACATTTTCCGGTGACAAGTAGTAGGACTCTAAATTGTCTGTCTGT
>NC_056747.1:1314973214-1314985714 GCF_019279795.1 Protopterus annectens | reverse complement strand
TGTTAGACTGATAAGCAACATCTACAGGAAACCTACATACTGTAATAGCCTTCTTCACTTTAATAGCAACCATCCAGAACATCAGAAAAAGGCTATTATTAAAGGGCAGTATGTACATTTAACTAGGATGTTTACAGAAGATGATACTTGCCAGATGGAAGCCTAGGTTTTAGTGGGTATGTTTGAGTGCCAGGGCCACCCCCATTCTCTGATTAAAAAGATCAGAAATGAAGTGAATAAAAAAGACAAGACGGTTTATTTAAGACATTGCTTAGATTACAGGATTATGACAATCTGATTTTACCAAAAGCACTATGAAGGCGAAGAAGGACTTTTCACATTCCTTTGTTACTACCTTCACCTCTATACATGCTGAGATTTGTGAGGGTCTAAGACAAAAAATGGAATCTCTTTTTTTGTTTTAATGGCTCTGTAGAGATCTTGGGCTCAGTCCCACATATAGTATATAGAAAAGGAAAAACCCTTAAACAGTTTTTTGAGACTGGTTACCTTGTTGCGCCACCTCTTACCTGGATAAGAGCAGGCACATTTAGCTGCGGCTTTTGTAACCAATGTAAACACATTTTGGTTAAGCGGGAGATTGTTATTAATAATGTTTTGATTAAAATGACATATTTTTGCAATTGCAATTCAACTGGTATTGTTTATTTAGCTTTGTGTCAGCAAAGTTCATGTTTTTATGTAGGTAAGACTCATGAGACTCAGAGATTGCATTTATGAACATTTGTTTGACATTAAGAAACAGAATATAAACAACTCCCTTGCTATACATCTAATGAGCTATCCTGAACACAGTTTTGGCTTTATTGGAACTGAGATCGTAAAAAGAAATCCTAGGGGGGGACTATGGAAGGACTTACTTGAGAGTAGTGAATTGAGTGGCAAATTAGGCTTAATGCCTATAATTACCCATGTCTTAATGAAAACGTTTCAATTTCTAGAATATTAAGGCTGCATCCTTATGATGTGTAATAACTTTTAGTTTGGATGGCCTCTTATGAATTGTATATAAAGGTATGCATCTATTTAATGTATATATTCTTGCTTTTTGTAATTTGCAGTGGTTCCTGTTGTTTAGGTATTTGTAATTATTCCAGTGACTTAATTGTTATTGAGGTTACCTTTCAAGGGATTGGTTGGTTATGCATAAGGTGATGTACTTTGGAGGGGTTTTAAACTGATTGATTATGGTATTAGTTGTTTCTGAAGTCTATGTTATATTCTGGATGAAAGTGCTTAAACCTGTTTTAAATGCATTAAATCAGTTGTTACGTTTATTATGACTAGTTCTGTTTTCATTTCTTCCACAACTGGAGTTTATTTTTATAAGGTCTGTGTTTCGGTTCCTAGTTAGTGTTTGTGTATACTGTGGTTGCCATCAATGGTCACATTTTCTTTGTGGACTCCAAAATGCTAATGTACTCTGACAATGTAAGGACTGACTCAAATTCAGTGGGAATCTCTTACCATGGATCTGTGTGCACCAGATATGCATCCCCCTCTGGGAGGATGTCACAAAAAAGTATAAAAGACCTTTTTCTGAACATTATCAGTGCACCTAGTTGACATAGTTGCCACCTGTGTCTCGTTCTGCAGTTCTGTCCTGGGTGTGCATATATGGGGGGGCTTGAAAATGGTAATTGTGTTGATACTTTACAATAAAAAACTTTTTTAAATGTCACAGAAATATTTGATACTCCATTTAAGTTATCTTAACATATAAACTATTATAAATAACCAACATTTAAAGCTTATCATTTCAATACTGTATTGCTGCTTATGTAAATTTGTCAGAAGAGGTGATAACTACATTTAAAACCCCTGACTGATCTAATTGCTTTGTTTGCTATAAAAAGGCAGTGGTAAATTCTCTTCCGCTCTGCAATAAAAAGCAGTGGAAAACAGTTACACAGCTTTCTGTCTTTTTTTAGAACAGCTGTTGTGTTCCTGACATTAAGCAGCATTAATTGCCCATCTAAGATTGACAGCAGTACCTGACAGGGTAAGCTGCAGATTTAACTGCGTCTATGATATGTCATGCAGGTGGAGATGAATTCCTCTGCAAAGTATACAAGAAGTTAAGCTTAAAAAAAGGTAGGTGGGCTTTCCCTTCCTTTGATTCCAATGCAAGGAATTAAAAGTTTTAAAAAGTACATGGAGGTTTCTGGTACCTACACAATACTGGGACCATATTTTAAGGAGAAAAGAAACCGAAGAACTGAGTTGAGCTGTAGGAGGGGGTGGAATTTTCCTTTAATAAAGCTGAAGTTAAAGTCAAAGACAGCACACTCACTACTAAGTGACTCGCTACTGATGTTAGTTAAGGTTGATGCTGTAAAACCACTTTACCATAGGATGCAGTTATGTCAAACATGACTCAACCAATAAATGCACCAAAGGTGCCATATCTTACTTTGGCTAACCACTGAAATCAAAAGTGAGTTGGACATGTGAGTGATCTTGCCATTGTCTAGTAAACCACCCCTATGTGCTATTTCTTGCTATGTGGCTGAAGCTTTAAAAACCTTGTAATGAAAGGTGAAGAGTAGCATGGCTTAGAAAGAACCTAGAATGGGTTGTTTTCATCCTCTTTAAGTATTACTTCAGCTGGATTTACTGTTGCTGTTTTCAGTGACCATGGCTCCATCCTTTGCATGTTGAGCCCAAGGTGTAAGCCCAGTGATGAATTGTTCTACTTTTTCTATAATGTGCATTTGTAACATGTTTATGATGAGCCCAATCATATTATATCTTCCTGTGAGATATGCTTTCTGAAATATTAACAGAATTAATATATATTTCCACTTTATTTGCAATATTTTTTGGTTAAACATTAACATAATTGTATATATCTTGCTATATATGCCACTGTCTGTTTCTAAGGAGCAAATCCAATGTCCTCTTTGAAAATAAGGCTAACCAGTCAACAAAACAAAACATAAAGGAATGAAACTAACCAACCACCTAAATAACTAATTAAAACAAAAGCACACCATTTCTGTCAGTCTAGCTAGAACACAAGATGTTTCATTTTTGCAAATGTTATCAATGTTTCTAAACTCACAAACGGTTCTCCCATTGAGTTCTCCATGTCAAAACTATCTTTCAAGTCATAATGGAAAGGCACCTTTGAGGCAAAGGTGGGCTATGTCCAATACACTCCTTTGGTTCACTTCTGAGATCTGGACAAGTCACAACATGGTTGTGCATAGAGGTTGTATCAGAGAAATCAATCACCTGAATCTGATGCTCATTATAGAAAAGTCCACACACCGTGTAACATATAGGCTCCTGAAACATCAAGAAAGATTGCTTTGTACCTCATTAAGTATCTCATCAGAAAAATCCTGAAAAGACTGTACACAACATAATCCATTTACACAACTCCAGTTCAGTCTTTGTTCTCTGGAATTTTTATTTTATTTTATACATTTGTTAAGTGGGTAAGACCTCTTTTCAGAGGCAACTTACGGGCACTTCTGCATTAAGTGCTTTGCTTACAGTCACTCAGTAGGGAAATGGAGGTAGGAGGAATCAAACCCTATTCTCTTCTCTATAGAAATCAGTTCCCTGCTTTAATATTTTGTGCTGACTGACATAGTATTACCATATCCCTCTACAAATCATTTTCCATAAATGCCCTAACATTTTCAAAAAATGAATCTTGAAGAACAGCCCCATAGCATTTCTACTTATTTTCCTATGTGCTTCTACACCCACAGTTTGGAAATTCCTTAAAAAATCAAGAATTCTTCATTTTCTGATAAACTAAGAAACCAAGATTCCTTTCAGGTCTTGCCACTTGAAATAGTCCTTTTTTACCATTACCATATCAAGATGAATCTGTAGGTGCATTATTTCTAGATCTGTGCAAAGGTGACTTCATCAGCAATGATATCCTAATACAAAAGCTTGATACGCATAGTCTACCTCAAAAATCAACCTCCATGTCGCAAGCTATTATGTGTATTAAATAGGAAAGATAAATCGCCCTCATTTTCCCTTGACTTTAGAAATTCTCCAGGGCTTTTGAACCCCATTCTCTTCACTGGTTTAGTAAATAATATAACCTCTTAATCTGCTAATCTCAGTCAGCCTACATGTTCCTCTACATTAAACAAGACGTTACTCAAAAATAATTTTGCCTAAAAAAGCACTTTTGTACAAGTGGAGGGGTTGAGCCATCCTTCATCTCATAAGAATTAACTTCCCCCAGCACCTTTCCCTTATATCTCATTCAAGACTATAGCAGCTGTTTCTATACTTCCAGTTAACACCCATAGCTCCTTATGGCATCCCGACTTCTCTTGGGCCTCACTTTTTAATTTAATGACTTACCAGCTAATAATAGGCAGAATTAGAAAAGACAAAGGTTTATTGATACATTGATATTAAGATTGTTAATCTAGGATTTCCTGCAGTAGAAAAGCCTTGATTATCTTATGCTTTTTACGTTGAATTTTCAGAAAAAGCGCTGGAATGCAAGGATGTGTGCAGGCTGCTAGAGGTGCAAGATTCCACACCACATAGGTGTTAACGATATATATATATATATATATATATATATATATATATATATATATATATATATATATATTCATATTTGATCCATGGTCGCACAATAGTGCATGTGAAGGGGAAACACTCCCTAACAGCACATAGCACTCACTCAGTTATTATGCTGTGGATAACAAACAAAAACAATACAATGAATGTCAAGTTTATGAAAGAGCCTCAAAAACCCACAAGATGATAAGCAGTCCCTTGATCACGTGTAGGGGAAACAACCGCAACAGCTGTATGTGGTGCATATGTATGGATAGTTAGAATGTTGTTTCTATATATTTATTTATTTATTTTTTACTTTTCTTAGAAGTGGCTTCAAGCTTTTTTTTTCTCCTGTGTCTCTGTTGAAAATGGGATCAGTCTGTCATTGCTTCTAATTCATTCGACCATCCAAGACAAACAGACAATCATATAAATAGTGGCAGTGTTCCTGTTGAGGTGTACATATAAAAGATCGATGCAATTGCCTGTGAATGCTTACAATGGTTATACATCACACATTCAGAGTGGCATCTTTCATACTGGTAAAAGTCTCCAGTGAAAACAGAACATGACCGCATACTCTAATGTCCCCATATGAATCACACAATTGTAAGTTAAACTATGCATTAGCATAAAATATCTGATGTGGTTTTGCTTGAAATGTATGCACAACATTAACTCTGAGGATACAGAGTTGGAGAAAAACTAAATGGAACAGAAGGCTATGTGGCAATAAGCTAAAACTATTGAAGTGGTAGTATCAAACAATAGAAATGGTACTACAAAACACCAAGAAACACAACTACCATATTATTATTATTATTATTATTATTATTATTATTATTATTATATTTTATTCTACTGCTATATGAGATTAAAGGATGCTTCAGCTGTACTCTGCAGATGGAAGGTAATTACAGTGACTATGACAATCTATCACAGTTTTCAGACTGTGAACATGCTTATGTCTAACTCTTACAAAAACTGTAGGGATAAAGCCCTGCCCACTGCCCAGGGTTTGATTAGTGGCTTGGGTGTCTGCGGCCATTAACATGGGAGGATGGATATGGCCATCCTGGGAGAGAAAGCATGCACTCAGGAGTTTTACATTAGATCACCAGTGGAGGCTGGGAACTTGAGGGTGTGTTATCAATGGAAGGTTGCAGTGTTGGGTGAATTACCATAGAGGTGGCATGATATGCCATTATGCCCCAGTGCATATCTACCCTAGAGATGATATGAGCATGCACAGAGGCAAACAGAATCATTGGGGCAAGAACAAGAAAAACAAAAACTCCCTATCAGCAGTCTGATGCTGCCCCAGGATCTTCAATCGCCTTACAGGCCTTGGGTCTGCTAGGATGAGGACAGCACTGATGTTCAGCTGCAGCAAATCAAAAAGAAAGAACTGCTACAGGTCTGGTTTGGTGATTTTTGGCCTTCTGTAAAATATGCTCATCAAATGAAATCCATTTGTTTGAATGACATAAAGCATTTTGTACTCTACTTTTTGAAATGTGGGGAAGCCAATAATGCAACCATTTTACTGAGTTTGGGTGAAACCCTGTGAGAAATCATCATGCAAAGACCACAGATGAAAATTAGCCAGGGCTGGCAACTTCATCATCCTTGATGGTCCAGAGCCATACTTTTTGGTCTTTATACTGGCATAATTTTCATTTAATCAGTGTAAAACCTCTACTGACATTTCTGAGGATGTACTCATAAAGCCCTTCTTTATGTCACTATAGGGAAGTACGGTAAGGGTACCCTACCACTGAATCTCAGATTGGCATTTGGAGAATATCCTAGGTTTAAGGTTCAGTCTGTACTTGCAAAATGATATTTAATGTACTGAGAGAAGGTGTCCAGTCAGTCATTATACACTATAGTTTCATGTTCAAATCCATAATATAATTTTGACTGCACTGGTTTTGTAAACAGCAAAATGTATGCATGACTGGACTTGAGATCCATGGGAGGGAAGACTTGGGGAATTATCTAAGCATGCTTTGGATTTCCCACAGCCCCATTCATGGTTTACATTTAGTAACATGGAGGCACAAGTAGGTAAAGTGCCATCCTTCTGCTTGCAGGTTTTATTAGTAATTATGTCTGACAAAGACTGAACTATATATCAGGGACAGTGCCACAACTTTCAGCTAATGTAGGCTAGGAAGCATTTGGATCATCTCTCTACCAAATGAATGGTGTTTCTAGCATATGCACTCTTTTATTTGCCTGTTGCATGGTGCATGTTAGACCATTTCAGAACAGATAAATGTAGTACAACTCTCTTTGACTTTTGCTGATGTCTATTTTATATGGATTGGCTTTGTTTGGACCTTGGACAGGAACCTTGATATGAGTGAAGTTTGAGACATGGTGTTGCTCTGCAGATTATCCTAGCTTCATTCCTTCTATTGTTAGCAGATTAACAGCATAAACCTTGCATTGTTCAATCTGTTTATTTTTCACATAGGTCCAATCCTACTTCTTGCTGCAGTTTCTTACTACATAATGCTCATATCCCTCAATAATGACATTATTTTCATCCTTTACTGATTTGATTTTGTGTAGTGTTCCTAAAGAAGAGATCAGCATTAGCTTCCAGTATTTATTCACTTTTTGATTACCCTTGTTGTTGCAAGGACATAAAGATATTGTGCATTTCCTAATAGCCATTTACTACCGTGTTCATAGGTTTTTGATGGTTGTGGTTGATTTTTATTGTGTGATGCATTAATGCCCACTATAATGGATGCCTTATTAATTGGTCATGTTCAGAGCAAACACTATTTGTGACTGGACAGAAGAAGTACTGAGGAGGCAGTTTTTTATTATTTTCTTGCTGTGGTGATATGTGGTAACCTTTGCAATTATTTATACATATGTCTGGACAAGACCTACAACTTTCATTGCCGTTTAGTCACTGTATATGTAATGCTTGTAATGTTGGATGTGTGTTTGTTGGTACCTGCCAGCTAATCCTCTACCTTTTGAAGTAATTTCTGTTGTGGCTAGGATGTGTAATGCTTTACCAGGAGTATGTCTACTGCAACTAATGGACATGTTTAGTGTGGGTGTTTCATACTTAAATATACATTGTTTCCTGCCTCAGTATTTATAATTTACTGTAGTATATGCATATACATGTGCTTTCCCCATAAGCACATTATGTTAAAAAATGTCATGACAGTTTTAGTGGTGCAACAAGTAGCATATGTGCTTTTGGTGCACAAGGTTGTGGGTTCTATTCCAACACCAAGTAAACTGATGCCCAATAGTGCAGTACTGCACTGCTGAAGGTGTCATCCTTCAGATTAGATGTCAAACTGAGATCCTATCTGCTTGAGTTGTTGGTAACTCAGGTGGATGTGAAAGATCCCACAGCAGTTATCGAAATGAGTAGAGAAAGTCTGTTGATGCCCTGGCCAAATTTCCCCTAAAAGTATAAATATCACCTTGGGTTGCCCCCCTGAAAAGTGACCACTTCCCAAGTGTGACTTATTTAGTCAATAAAGGATAAATTAAAAATATCATGAAAAGTGCAAAAAAAGTATGTCCGTGGTTCATGGCAGTTTATATATATATATATATACATATATATATATATATATATATATATATATATATATATATATATATATATATATATATATATATATATATATATATATATATATATATGTATACACACACATGGGTCTACTCTGAAACATCTAAAACCCTTAACATCTAATTTCATAACATTGAGACCAGAACATCTAAAACCCAAAATATCGAATTTCTTAACATCTAACTTGACAAATCACAAGAAAATAACATCCCATCCACATATAATGACACCAAACTACCAAACACACTTTTTACTATGTTTCTGCATGTTCTGCCCCCCCACACCCCCCATAAATTAAATATACCAACTCTAAGATCACACTACAGTGGAAAAAAGTTAATTTCCTAACCCCAGTGTATCAAACCTCCCTGCAAAAACATAGTAAAAAGTGTGTTTGGTAGTTTGGTGTCATTATATGTTGTTATATGTGGAGGGAATGCTATTTTCATGTGATTTGTACTGTTAGATGTTATGAAATTCAATGTTATGGGTTTTAGATGTTTTGGGTTTTACATGTTCTAGTCTCAGTGTTATGAAATTCGATGTTATGGGTTTTAGATGTTTTAAAGGGGACCCATATATATATATATATATATATATATATATACACATATATATATTTTCCCTTTTCATTTAATGAAGGTTGTTGCACTGTCCTTGTTTTCTTTACAACTTAATATTTCACTTCATGTATTCCTTTTATTTCCTTCCAATATGTTTGTGTTCTGCTGGTGTATAACTCCTGTCAATATGCAAAAATGATAAATGCCTTAGACAGTTTCTTTGTGTTAATATTTTGTAACACAGCACTGATGAATATTTATGTTATTAATCACTTTTTGTGAAGTTTTTCTATTTGTCTGGGCCTCCGCTGAAAATGGGCCTTGATCCAGTGGGTAACCCAGGAATAAAAAACATAAGCAAGTAAATAAATACTTAGTTCTGATAATATAATCCAAAATCTACTCAGGCTACATAATGCAATATCTAAAATATGCATGAAATAATAATGAAGCAGTAAATAATATGGAACAACTTGCTTCAAACTGTATAGTAATTCAGAATAGCTTTTGAAGCTTAAACAGGGCTCACTAAAACAAGACCTGCCAACTTAAACATGTTCCACTCTGCAAGAGTGACAGACAGACGGGTGTTCACCTTATTTATTCAGCAAGTAGAACTCATTCTGTTCTTGTTATTTGGTATATGCTTCTCAGCACAAACTATGATGGGGACATGCACCATTCTTAGCATCACCTCCCCATGTCCATGGAGTAGCACAGGTACACTGAAGACATACTTTTCAACTGATCAGAATTTTACACACTGTACAATTTTTTGAGCTATATTTTTTGGCATGCTCCGCATATACTTTGAAGTTTTCTGTGAAATCATTGAAGACTGAAGTCACCAAGTACTGACAACATTTGATTTTAGACTGCATTTCATCCAGGAAATGCACGGTAATGCAACATCTGTTATTTTGCAAACTTTCTAAGTTTATAAGAGATATATTTAAAATCCCTGATTTTGGGCCTTTGCTCCACTATTATTTTTTACTTTGTTCCAAATTCTTACACTGAAAGGTTGGCAGATAAGACTAAAACAGAAGAAAAAAAATCACAACAAAGAAAACAAAAGTATGGCTTTTTTTCCAAGTTGATTTGCGATTCATATAGTGTGCAACATTTAGAGTGAAAAATAACCTCTGCCTAGACATAAAATCAGTTCTTTAATTCATGTGGTTTACTTTGATGTGAATGAACAAGCTTTTATTATTTCATCATGTCACTTTGTTTTAGATGTCTGCTGCTAAGCAACATACAGTCATTTCCCTCTCCATATTGTAAGCAGAGGGGTGTACCAGGAGGTGGTCTGCAAACCGAGAGCTTGCTCCGCTGGAGAGAAATGAGTAAGATGTGCAACTAATTAACATTTATACACAGGAGTGGCAGGGAATTTATCAGCATTCTGTCTTCCCAGAAAATCTACATGACATGTCACTTCCAAGCTGCCATTGCATCACTTGAGTTTAGATTTCTTCTTTTTCAAATGTATTAAACTCTGTTTAACCTAAATACTTGTTGGTTAACTTCATCCAGTTTAGAAAAAATATTTGCCAGAATCCTTAGACATATATTAAATATGCACATATCTTTTACTTGATCTATGATTGTTATATAAATATATATTTACATATATATATATATATATATATATATATATATATATATATATATATGGGTCTACTGTATAACTTGGAAAATACACTTCTTCGAAATTACACAGTAGACCCTGGGTTACGCAAAAGTGCACTTACTTGAAAGTGCACTTTCGCGAAACCTGCTTTAGCGAATGGGCTAAGTACTGCAGTTTAGTGCAGTAGTCACGGACTTTAGGGTTAGAGCACGTGTCATGGTAAGGGGATAGCTAGCCTGTCCTCTACTGTGGTGCAGTAGTTATGGACCTTAGGGTTAGGGCACGGGTCATGGTAAGGGGATAGCTAGTATGGCTATCCCCTTACCATGACCCATGCCCTAACCCTAAGGTCCATGACTATCGCACCACAGTGGAGGACATAGAACATTTCCCTACTGTCTGCCACTGTGGTGCTATACGTTTGCAGAAGCAGTGTTTGCGGAAGTGCACTTTTGAGTAAGTGCACTTGCGCTGAACACAGGGTCTGCTGTATAATTTCGAAGAAGTGTATTTTCAAAGTTATACATTGGACCCATATATGTATATATATATATATATATATATATATATATATATTTTATATATATATATATATATATATATATATATATATATATACATATATGATATTGTTTCATATTTACATTAAAAAATAGCTCATTTAAAATGGAATCACTTTCAATCTTCACTTCACAGGGTGACGCAGTGAAATGCTGACTAACTTATGTTCTCCTTCCATATAAATGGATGTATTAAAACTAATATGTAGGCTCTATGTTTCAGGGTTTAAGGCATAGTACACTCCTTTAACCATTAGTTTTACAAACTATACATCTCCTCTATTACCCTCTAATAACTAAGACAAACTGACAACTCTGAATATCTGTTTCTAGTGAAAACAGGAATGATTTCACCCTTACCTCCTAGAACTGGATGTTTGTTTGACTAGAACTTTATTAATAACAGGCTGCTGCCTGTCAATTTTCTGTTACTGAATGGATCTTATGCTTGTCTGCTGTTACTTTTTGCTGTGGGTTGAAACGTTTGTCTTTCTGCTGTGCCTTTTGTTAATGATTGGAGCATTTCTCATTTAGGCTAACATTTGTCTGGGATATCAGAAGCTAATTTCTTTAAATTGTGAATTAATAAAGATGATGAAAAGAAGCTACATTGTATTACCTGGCACATCATAGTGCTGTTTTGTGAGTTACTGAGTTTGACTGTATTCTAATAGGATACATGGATTGTATTTATGTGTTGTAGTTTTTTCAACTCTCTTTGGACCAGATGGCAGCTGCTGCTGACTTTTGTGCCTGGCAAATGTGGCAGCTGTTCTTAACGCGTGAAGGAATGTTTCTAACTGTGCCTGCCTGAATTAGCTGATGACTTTTCCTGACTTCTTACTAATACGCTGTGTTGTTCTTTGTTTTTACTTTTCTTGTTCTTGGAGTTTTTTTTTCTGCTGACTCTTTTTTTTATTGCTGAATGGAGCCTTTGTTTCTCTGCTGTGCTTTTACTGTTGACGGGAATATTCCTGTTCAGGCATGTTCTTGTCTGGTACATAAGCATGTTCTTGTCTGGTACTTAAGTGGCATCACCCTTGTAGTGCTGAACTGTGGGTTACTGCTTTGCATTGAAGTCCTTATATGGACCCAACAAAGACAGATCCAAAGTGTTCCATGACTAACTGAAGATTCTGCATGCAGTGGAGAAACAGGGAGACAGAGCAATAATATAGTCTTCAATGTGGTGTCAAATGCCAAAAGAGATAGAAAATTTGGAGCAGTTCAATTTCATAGGTTCTGTTAAAAAGCCCTAGCTCTGGGGATAAGGCAGGAGAAACTGTTTGATATATCTCAGGAATTAAGAACAGGAGTGTCAAGGTGTACATTTTAAGGTGTGAAACAAAATGAGCTAGTAGGCTGGACAGAGTACTGCTGGATGGAAAAGCATTTGTGGGAGTCACAGTTATATGTTGTGGAGAAAGAAAAGTATCACATCATGGCATTGTTAATATGAGCTGAGAACTAGGAAATCTGATGGTAGGTGAATGGATATGGAATCCTGGGCACTGGATGAGGAGATATTATTTCAAATGGACATAAAGTATGGT
>NC_056747.1:1314918214-1314968214 GCF_019279795.1 Protopterus annectens | reverse complement strand
TTCTGGAGGAATATATTGTGCATACCAATGAACACCTGGGTGTGTGATGACTTGGCTTGCTGTCTTTTAGCCAGCCATAAAAGGATACCACCTTATCCAAATGTTGGTGTGCTCTCTCACTTTTGTGTCATTCCCCATTATTTCTTCATTTTTATCCCTCCTCATCACCACTGGATCACAATGTATTTGTCTCTCCTTTTTTGTAAAGTTCACAAAAGGGGCTTTCTCCCCACAAAAAGTTGCCCTACCATTCTTTTTTCAACATTATGGTTTCACTTCTGAGTTTCCTCTGTTTACTGTTACTTCTTTTTTACTTTCCTACCATCCCATTTTATGTAATGAACAGACTGCCACTGTGCTACGCACACCCACAGCTGTCTTTCTGTTGTCTGTTTTTTCAGCTGTGCAGCCCTTCATGTGGCAGATGGGCACTTGTTGAAGTAAAGTACTAAACTGCATTTGTGGGCATGCACTGCGTAGGCCATTACCTTACTGTGACATTTGTCACATGTCCCCCTCACACACACACCCCTCTCTAGTTCTGCTTATGCTGTAGTGCATCCAGTGTTTATTTATTTATAGTTTGTTTGCCAGGATAGTCCATTGGGCTACAAGGAGCCCCTTTTCAATGGAGTCCTGGGGAGAAAAGTTCCAGAAAATTGCAAATTACAGAGTTAGCATAAGATTAAGTTATTAGAGAAATGTAATGTGCACAAATGACGCAAAATTAAACAGGATATTTAGAAACATATTAGTAGAGTGCACATATTACTACAATGCAATAAAAGTAATATTTACAAACAGTCAAAGTTTTTAACAGTTTAACATATTAGCACAATGCAATAAAAGAACTGTCTACATTTTTAACAGTTATGCTAATTCATGCACTTACTTTCTAGCCTATTGAATTGTACCATTCTGGAGTTATGCTAATTCCTAGAGTTTTTTAGGGTTATAAAACAATGGGAAGCTATTGTGAATTATAGCTTATAGAGAGTTGCTATAGTTTAGGGAGATTATGTGGGATGGGAGCAAGAGCATTCCCATAGTAAAGTTAGGTGTCTGTGAAGTAAGGTTTTGAAAGAAGAGAGGCTGCTAGTGGTGCGGCTGAGAGGTGGGAGGAAATTCCAGTTGTATGCTAGAGAAGGACATTAACGTTTGCCTGGTGGATGGGCAGGTTTATGCAGTTCAATCAGATTTTGGGAATTAAATCTCAAAAGTCTATTTGGTTGGTGCATGTTAAAGGTGGTGGCAAGAGAGAGACAGAGAGAGGGGGTGAAAAGAAGTTTGTGTGCTTGGACAAGTTGAATATAGATGAGGTAATTGGACAGTTCAAGCCAATTCAGCTGGTGTAGGACAGTGCAGTGATGCGAAGTGGATCTATATCCGGTTGCAAATTTTGTTATTTTATAATAGCAAGAGGACAGTTTAGTCTTGAGGGAGGATTTCAGGTTAGTAAGGATAGAGGAACTGTATAGGAGGGATGGGATAAGGAAAGTGTTGGCGAGGGTGAGCCTAGTGGAGGGAGAGATGTAGAGGTTGTGGCGGTAAAGCATGCCTATTTTTTGTGTGTTTTTTTTTATATTTACTTGTAGATGATTATCAAACTTTGGCTGGTCATCGATCAGGACTCCTAAGTAGTTTAGCATTAGAGACTATTTCAAGAAGAGTATTATTTTGACTGGTGACTGAGACTGAGGATTTATCTAGCATGGTGGTGTTGGAAGCTGTAAACATCATGAGTTTAGTTTTAGTAGCATTGAGTGCTAGATGGTTGTCCATCATCCATTGCTCAGTGGAGGAGAAGGCATCTTGGGTTAATTTAACTAGGGTTGGTAGAGAAGAGGCAGAACAGAGTATTGTTGAATCATTGGCATATTGGACAAGATTGGCATTTGGGATGGCTTGGTAGAAATTGTTTATGAATATATTGAATAGAAGGGGGCCTAAAATTGAACCCTTGGGGACACCTGTGGGAGTATTAAGAAAAGGGGAGGTGGCTTTTTTCCATCTGACTGCTTGTTGCTTGTTGAGAGGTAACTGGTAAACCAGTTGATAGAGGAGTGGGATAGATTTAGTTTAGATAGTTTAGTGAAAAGAAGGTTATAAGAGATAGTGTCGAATGCCTTCGAGAGGTCAAGGAGGAGAGTGGACACAATGTGGCCAGTGTCATGTGCCTTATTAACTGTTTCTAGGAAAGAGAGGAGAGCTGTGGTAGTGCTATGACCAGGTCTGAAACCATGTTGAGTAGGGGTAGAAGTTGGTTGTTTATGAGGTAAGGTAGAAGTTGTAGATGGATGCATTTTTCGAGAAGTTTAGAAATGAGTGATAAGATCACAGTAGGTCAAACATTTGTGATATTATTGTTATTACCACCGTTATGGAGTGGAATAATAAAGGCCTTTTTCCAGAGCTGGGGAACTTGACATTCAGTAATAGATCGATTTACAATAATGCAGATGGGAAGAACTACGCCTACCTATGCAACTTTTAAGAAATATGAGGGGCATTGGAGCCGGTTTTCAATGTTAGTAGAAGTTTTTTTATGGTGCCAATAGGGATGGGGTTGAAGGAAAAAGGAGGATGTTGGGAACAGGAGATGCTAGCAGAGGGAGGGATAGGTGGAAATAAGGGTGGGGAAGCTGAATGGGAAGTGAAGGATGATGTAAGTTTACTTATGGAATTGATAAAGAAAGTCTGAAATTGGGTGGCTAAGTCCAAGTCAGAGGCATCTGGATTAGGGCAGGGGTTTTCTTTTTTGCCAGGATTGAGAAGGGAGGAGATTCCATGCCAGAATTTTTAGGTGTTGGTGTTATGGTTGGTTTGGAGAGTAGAGAAGTAGGCTTTGCGGTCTGAGATAATACGTTTTTTTTACTTTGTTACGAAGTGTTTTAAATTCATTAAGGGTGGTGAAAGTTTTATTTTTAGAGTAGTGTTTCCAGGCTTTATCCCGGAATCACATGGCTAGTAAGGTATTTTTAGTTAGCCAAAGTATAGGGTTGCTTCTTATGCATTTTGTTTTCAGAGGAGCAAAGGAGTCAAGCAAGTTGAGGAAAGTTGAGTTAAAGCAGGTAACAGCATTTTCTAAGGGAAGGGTTTTTAGTGGGTTCCAGTTCATTTTTTGAATGCATTTGAGAATGTGATAGAATTGAAGTTTTTTAGACAGCGAGGAAGGCGTAGGTATGAGTTAGTTGTATGGAGGAGAGAAGATGGTGGGCAAAAGTGGGGAAGTGGTGGCCTAATGGATCTGGCAGACTGCTGCTATCAGAGATGTAATATGGATGAGAAACTAGAATCCAGTCCAGGGTGCTTCCATTAAGGAAGTTCTTGGAAGGCATAGTTGTTGAGTTATTAAGTTACGTGAAGTTGTACATGTTTATATTAAGTGAGTTTGTAGGAGATTGAATTGTTGACCAGTTAATATTAACATCAGCCAGGATTATAGTTTCATTAGTGATGTTGTTAGAGAACCAGGAGAAAATATCTTCAAGGGTTGAGATATTGTCTCCAGGAGTGATATAAAGGGAGACTATGCATATAAGTTTATGTTTGTTTATATGAAATAGGGCTAAGAATTAGTTCTGCCTTGTCAAATTTGGGAATAGGTTTGGTAGAGGGGTAACTAAGTTGGATGATGAGTAGAGGAGAGTGACTCCCCCTCCTTTTTTACGTTTTCTTTCTTTTTTAATTATGGAGTAGTTGGGTGGTGTTAGTTCAGAGTCTTTTATATGGGGATTGAGCCAGATTTCTGAGATGGCTGGAATATCTGGTTAATGATGGAGAAGCCAGGCATGGAGGTTAGGAATTTTCTTGCATATGCTCTGAGCATTTAGAGATGAGAAATGGAGGGGTTTACCAGTTGTGGGAGGAGGATGGGATTGGGAGGTTGAGATGTGTGGGGAACAAGGGTCAGGGTTTGGGTGAATGTCGCCGGAGAGAAGGATAGAGATGAGATGGCAGAAGAGGTATTTGAGTTGCTTAGTATGTAATCTACGGGGTGTAAGCTTTATGAGGATGTGGCTAAGATAGATGTGAGTAGAGTTTTTGGGGTTAGTTAAGAGTTTGTAGGTGAAGAGCATACTATTATTAAAGGGGTAGAGACTGGAAGATATGCAGGTTGAGGAATATGTGTGCATCATGGAGATTGGGTTACTTGTATGAAATGGGGGTGGGAGATTTGCAATGAGAGGTTGGGTGAAACAGGTTAGGTAAGATATTGTAATAAATAGTAGTATTTGAGTTAGAAGTGAAAGAGGTTTGGTAGACATGATGATGATTCAGGATATAATGGGGAGTGAGTTTGGGATTAAGTAGATATTAGTAAAAATTTAAAGTATGGGTTTGGGTACCTGAGAAGGTAATACAGATAGTTTGTGTTAATGTGGCAGGATGTTTTAGCTTAGGAGGGGTGGATTATAATGTCACATAAACCCAGACTAACCATCTAATCTTTCCATAGATATTAGCCCGCCTATAAATATAATCTTGTTTCTTCTCTTTTGACAGTAAGGTGTATGTGACTATACAGTTAATTAATATCCTTGCACATAGTTTGAATTTTTAACAACAGCTGTTACAACCTTTGATTTCTTGTGAAACTTTACAGTAGAATATCTGCCTCGTACAGATTTGGTGTGAATATCCATATCTGGATCACACCAATAGTTGTATTTTTTTTTTTGTTAGTGTATTTTGTTGTCATGTTTTTGTGTGACTATATACTTAATTAGTTACCTCTGTGCTATTTCTTGACATGAATACTACATCTGCTCAGACCAGGATATTTCTTTCTTGTTATTATGCCCAACACAATGATATATACTGTTTCCAATTTTTTTTGCAAAGTATCAATGCCTTTTTAGATTTTCTTGTGTATGTGGAGCTTATCTCCCCGGGCCTCCTCTGAAAATTTACATATATCCAGTTGGACTAGCCTAGTCAACAAATGTAAAATAAAATAAAATAAAAAAATAAACATAATCAATGTTAGAAGTTATGTATGAGATGTCTGGGGTGTTTACTGGGTATGTTTCTACTGGGTAGTTGCTACTGTGTGTGAGTGCAAATGTACTGTAGATAGGTAGCAATTTGTAATGGGAGGGGTTAGTTATAATTACTTAAGCAGATTTGGTGGCTTGAACTCTGGTGGGTGTGGCTTGGTTAAGTTTAAATTACAGTGTTGTGCTAGTTACTTGCAAAAATAATACGTTACTATTACTAGATACTTTTCTATTGTGCTGCGGTAGCATTGTCGCCTCACAGTAAGACACTGTATGGTTCAATTCTCAGCTAGAGCATCTTCTGTGTGGAGATATATGTGAATGGGCGTACCTTCGTTGAAGGTTGTGCATCACGGCTGGTAACTCAGCACGTAAAAATCAACTACCATTCATTAGCAGGCCAGAGTTCTGCTGTGGCGACCCCTAACCAGGAAAAGCCGAAAGACACAAACAAACAAACTATTACTAGATACATTTCAGTGAAAGTAATATATTACTACTACTTATTACGTTTCTAAAAAAGTAATATATTACTATTTCTAGTTACTAACTAAAGTAATGCACCACTTTTACATATAAGTTTATCAATTATAATATTGAGATTTACTCACACAAGTAAGCACATGCATATGTGTATTATTAAAGTCATATACACAATGTTACTGATGACGAATAGCATTTAACAGATGAAAAACTCCAGCAAATTAGTCTTTATAGCTGGGCTGCACAGTGGAGCAGCAGTTATCATTGTCACCTCACAGCAGGAGGTTCTCTGTTTCAGTTCTTGGCTGGGGTGCCTTCTGTACAGAGTCTGCATGTCCTCCCTGTGTTCGTTTGTGTTTCAGCCAGGTGCTGCAGTTTCCAGCCACAATCCCAAGACATGCTGCAGGTGGATTGGACATTCTAAATTGGGTCTGAGTGTGTGTGCACCTGTGCCTTCTGAGGAAGGTTGGGCACCGGGTTGGCAACTTGACACACTAAAACTCTACTGCCACTTTTCTGCAGACTGATGATCCACCATGTTAAACCCTAATGGGTGCACCCAAAAGGAGAAGAAGAGGACTAGTCTTTATAGCTAGACAGCCACAAATAGTAATTAAACCAAACCATAACCAACCAGCAGCACAAGACCTATAAAAACCTATCACATTTTACCTATTTTTAACTACTAAAAATCAAAGCCAGAAAAGAATTTTAAACAGAACATAACAAAACATTGTCAAGACAAAAGCTGATTGATCATAGATCCATTCAAAGAGTCCTGCTTGGTGCAGTGGGTTTGGGCATTGGGTGGTGAGTTCGATTCTGATTGATGGTGGTTGGAGAACCAATGCCATTTATTATACTGCAAGGTAAGGCTATGATCTCTAGCAAGCTAGAATTGTCCCAGTGTTAGGGGGTGTTTTAGTGGGTGAGAGTCCACAGTACCAGGGCAGGTCCAGAGTCTGGTCACCATTAGCTGTCACCTCCTTGCAGTGTTAAAAAAATGAAGTAAATTTTGCTCAAGACTAATTCTAATATTCTATTATGAATGCTACGTGCTATGAGTTGTGCCAAGATTATGCTGTGTTTTTTTACCTAAATTGCCCCTTTAAAGTCACTATTACCTCCTAACATCTGATTACTATCCATACTATACAGGCCCCCAGAAGGTTTCCATTACTCTTTAGGGGCGATATCACCCACATTGAGAAATAATAGTTGTGTTATATCTTACCATGACCATAGTTTCCCTTTTGTTTTATGTTGCAGTATTCTTTACATATGGGTTGTCTTCCTTCCTATGACCCAACATCCAGCCAGTATACAGAAGCTTCTAGCCACTTCCAGTACATGGGACATTGCACATATGGTCTGACAATGCCAGCCATAAAAGGGATGTCCGCACGTACCATCCTCAGAACAAGGGGCCCCATGAGAAACATTAGTCCTAAGGAAACAAATAAGTCATTCAAGGAAGGGAGAAGATCCAGGGGAGAAGGCAGGAGGGGCAGAATACTGTAACATAGAAAAGAAGGACATCTATGGTTATGGTAAGGTATAACACAACTATTCTATGTTCTTCTATTCAATGTTGCACAATTCTTTACATATGGGAGAGTACGAAAGCTTAGCAGGAACCTTGGGAGAAGGAGGGAGCAGAGGAAAAATGCTTTGAAGAATTTTCCAAAAAGCCATGGAGAATGGCTCAATCAAACCCTGCTCTAGACCTAGAAATAGTGACCAACTTGTAGTGCTTGGTAAAGGTATACATGGAAGACCAAGTAGCAGCCTCCAAAATAGTTAGTATCCAGGCCTTTAAAGAAAGCACCTGAAGAAGCAACAGATCTAGTGGAGTGGGCTCTAACAGGAGCAGCCAGAGACTTACTATGAAAGAAATAACACTCAACAGTCTTACAGATCTTGTAGCAACAGGTAAACCCAGAGCACTGGGATGAAAGACACAAAAAGCTGATCAAATTTCCTGATAGCTTTAGTCTTTTTTTTTTTCCTCCAAACATCTTTATTAAATTTTCACATATGACAAAGGCAATCTTACATTTATATAAGCAAAAAACATACAAAAATGATATCACATTAGTTGCAAACAGTCTACATCACAGACACCACTGAAACAACTGTAGCTGCAAACATTATACATCAAGTATACACCATCCAGTCATTGTCAGTTAAGCATTATATGGCTCATTCAAATCCTGCCTCTTAAACCTCGTTCCTGCTCTGCATATGTTGTTCCCACAATTCCCACAATTCCCATGTAGTTTGTTCCTGTCCTTTTCTAAAGATCCCAGTTCCAGTTGTTTTATCTCTGTTACTATATTCAATGCTTCTAGTAAAGTTTGTGTAGAAATTGATTTCCATTTTCTAGTAATTACTTTTTTGGCAGCCACCATAATTAGACTCAGCAAGGCTTTACTATGTCTAGGCAATTTTGATTATGTAGCATAACTCAAAAAAAGAATCTTCCTGGTCAGTCAAATCTGCTCACCCGGCATCTCCAACAGAGTGGTCTGCAGGAATCCCTAAAGTCTGCCAGCTCACTACACTTCTAAAAAGTATGTTCCCAGCCACCTCTTTCTTGCCCATCACCTCCGACATTTGCTAACTACCTGGGGAAAAATTCCTTGGCATCTACTTGGGGTATAAAAATAATTCAAACACTTCTAGGCAAAGATCCTAAATCTTCAAGACTTTGTTGCATATTTGGGAGATATACATATATCCCCCATTGTCTCTTTGTGAATTGCTTATCCAATCTCTCTTCCCAATCCTTTCTAAGCTCCTCTGATTGATTCTTATAATTATCATACAATATTTTATATGCTTTACTAATTATTCTTTTTTTAACAGCAGCTTCTGTTCTAGATTCTATTAAAAACTATACCAGTGCTGGTCTTTCATTTAGGAACCCCCTATTTCTTTCTCTTTGCCTATACTCTGATGTCAATCCTTGGTAGGGAAGGCAATCTGTAACCTGCAGTCCAAGTAAAATCTTGGCCTCTTCTTATTCTATTACCTTTCCCTTTGTATTTATTTGCTCCCAATACCTTGCCTCCTTTGCCAGTTTTCTCCAATAAATTCCAGCCCCCTCTTGCCTATTATCTGTATCCCTGACCACAGTCATCCCCATCGGCAAAATCTCTTTTCTTCATTCTCATGCTGGTTTGGTTCTTAGAATACTCCCTGCCATTTTATGAATATAATACTCTGTATGATTTTGGTTGTTCTCCTTTAGAGTCTGCATCCAAAATCCCAATCTCTCCTTATTTCATGTCCTTTCAACCTATGTCAGTATCATTCTTTTCCACTTTGAATTATAGTTTTCTGCTTGTGCTGTGTAAAAGAGCCTTAACTGATAGTTTTAGTCTTGTCTAAATAAAATCTAAGTAGCCTATGAACATCCAAATAATGTAGAATCCTTTCACTGGAGGACTGAGAAGGGACAAAGGAAGGTAATTGGATAGACTGGTTAAGATACCTCTCATTTCCCACTTTAGACATAAAGGAATGGTTGGTGTGCAAAGAGACTCTGTCCTTGTGAAAAATCAGGAAAAGCAGAGATGTCATCAAAGCCTGAATCTCAGAAACTCTCCTAGCCAAGGTCAAAGCTACCAGAAACACAGTTTTTCAAGTGCAAAACTTTATGGAAGCAGACTCTGCAGGCTCAAAAGGGGCCATAGTTAGCTTCTCTAGGACATGATTAAGATCTCAGGGTGGTGGCACTGGTTTCCCAGGAGGCTTAATATGTAGGACACCTTTAAGGAAAAGTTTTACCTCCAGTTTACAAATGAAAGGATGTGATAATAGCACACAAGCAGAAAGAGTAGAATAGTAGACTTTTACTGAAGAATATTACAAGCCACTGCTAAGCAGTTCACACAAGTAAGAAAGTACTGTAGGGATGTCCATAGAAAGTGGATCTAGATTTCTTGAAAGGCACCAGATAGAACGTCTTTCCCATTTGGAGGCATAAGATTTCCTAGTACTGGGTTTCCTAGCCTCCTGCAAAACCCAGGGCACGTCCTGTGAGAAAAGATGCCTAAAAGGGAAAAAAAGTTGATCACCCACAGGGTCGTTTACAATGCTGAGAGATGTGGATGAAGCAAGGATCCCTTGTCCTGTGTGAGCAGGTACAACAAGTGAGGCAACCTGTAGTGATGGCCCCTAGCCAGTTGCAGAAGAAGAGTGAACCAATGCTGTCTGGGCCAAAAGGGAGCCACCAACAAGATTTTTGGTTTATCCTGCTGAATTTTCAGCAAGACTTTTTGAATGAGAGGGAAGGGGGGAGTGCATCCAGAAACATCCCCTTCCATGAGAAGGAAAGGCCATCCACCTTCCAAGCCAGAGGAAGTGGGACTCTGGCACAAAATAAAGGAAGATGTCATTTTGAGGGTAGGCAAAGAGGTCCAGCTGTGGAGTACCCCACCGGTGAACCAGATCCAGGAACACATGACTGTGAACCATCCATTCATGGGATTGTGACATGGATTTGTTTAATGTGTCCACCACAGTGTTCTGCACTGAGGGTAAGTAGTTAGCATGAAGGGTAACCTTGTACTGAATTGCTAGTCCCCATGCTCTGAGAGCAAACCTGCAAAGAAGGTAAGATTTGGTGCCCCCTGTTTGTTAATGTACCAGAGAACTGTGATGTTGTCTGTTAAAATTTTCAGAGGACCTGGCAGAAAGAGAGGATGAAAAATCTGCAAAGCTAGGATCAGAGCCCTTATTTTTCTGATGTTGATGTGCTCCCTCTTTTGAGATGGAGACCAGCGACCCTGAACCTTCCTTGACTCAAAGTTCACCCCCCCCAAGCCTGTATCTGAAGCATCTGTAAAAAGCCGTTGAGACGGTTGGGGCAAGAGAAGAGGAAGACCAGGATTCAAAGATGGCTGCTGACTCCACCAGAGGAGCTCTGTTTTCAGGCAGGGAAGAAGAGCAATGAGAAACTCTAGAGAGTGTGCATGTTGAGACCAGACTGTCTACAGGTACCATTGAAATTTCCTCATGTGAAGCTTTACAAAGGTCAGCATGGGAATCACAGAATACATGAATCTCAGGAGTCTTAGGAACTCCCAGAATGAGATGGAAGGAAGAGACAGCAAGCTTTCCATGAAGGTAGTCAGAGTTTGAACCTTGTCTGCTGGGAGGAAAACCATCATCTGATCTGTTTTGAACTTGCACCTCAGGAAAATGTGATTTTTTGATGGGGGTCAGAGTAGATTTTTTAAGGATTTGAGACAAGTGTTCTGAATTGAGACTAAGAAAGAGGAGGTCATCCAAACAGGGAGAAACCTGAATCCCCTGTATCCTCAAGAAAGCAATTATGGGGGCCAAGCACTTTGTGAATACCCTTGGGGTAGTGGAGAGACAAAAGGGCGAGGCAGAGAACTGAAAGTGCAAAGAACCCACCGAGAAACATAAACATTTCCTGTAAAGAGGATGAATAGAAATGTGTAGGTAAGCATCTTTGAGCTCCAAGGATGCCATGAATGAATGGGAAGAAATCGAGGAAAGGTCATCTGAAGGGACAGTATGTGGAAAGATAGTACCTCTAGAAAGGTGTTTTAATGTGAGAGGTCTAGAATTGGTCTCGAAGCACCATCCTTTCTTGGGACCAAAAACATTCTGGAATAGAAACCTCTGCCTCTCTGATCTAGAGGAACATTCTAGATAGTGCCTTGTGAAACAAGTTGTGATAGAAGCTGTGGAAATAACTCCAGCTGACTGGAGGGGGGCTGTGGAATCCCCAAGAAAGGAGGAAGTGTCTTCCAAGTCATGAAATATCCTTTTTGAATGATGTATAGGACCCAGAAGTCCTGAGTGATGTTTGCCCAGACTGGAAAAGAAAGAGAGAGGCAAAGAGACATAGGAGTCTGACTTGGAAGAAGATGGTGGTTGTCACAGAGAGCTAATCCTGGTCTGAATGGGTTGCTGTGCTGGAGGAGCTGAGGCAGAAGATTTTGATGATAGAGGTCTCCCAACTGACTTTTTAGACCTAGAAGCAGAGGTAGATGCAGAAGAGGAATGAGCAGGTTTCCTAACAAAGGACGTTTTGGCAGGGAGGTTCCTATGAAATTTAGGTACAGGTAAAACAAGCAAGCATTTCAAATCTTGGAGCTCCTTCCATTTTTCTTGCAGCATCTTAAATAAGTCTGCAGCTGCAGAACCAAGAAGTGCAGATTTGTTGAAAGGGCTATCAAGTAATTTTGCCTTAATATCTTCAGGAAGAGATTGTAGTCTGAGCCAAGTATGTGTCCTAAACACAGAGGCAGAAGCAGCAGCACTGGAAGATGCCTCAACAACATCATAGCTGTACTTAATGGAATGTCTGGCAACCTGTGAGGAAGCAGCCAAAAGAGATTGAACCCGAGTTTTAACCTCAGATTCTAATAACTGAGCCTGAGCTTGAGAGGTCTGAGAAGGCAAAGCCAAGGAATACCTAGACATGTGAGTCCAGTAATTGCTAGCTCTGATAGCTAAAGTGGATGAGGTATAGGCCTTCCTACCCAATCTGTCTTGAATCTTACTTTACTTATCAGATGGTAAAAGTTTGGCAGGAGATAAATGTGAAGACCTGTCAGAGACTATGGAGAATGCCGCAGGCTCTGCCAAGGGACACTTATAAAGAAACTTGCATTCATCTGGTACTTTATAAAATCTGTCTGGTCTCTTAGGAGCAGGAGCCTGACAATCTGGAGTCTTAGAAGAGGAGGTGAAGGTATCCAAGAACGCTGATAGAACTAGAGGCATTGCAGAAGGAGAAGGGATCGCCATTTGCAAAAGATCATAACAACTCTTCTGTTCCTCAGAAATCTGGGCACAATCCCACTTAAAGAACTCTCTCATTTTATCAATAGTTTCTCCAAAATAAATCTCTTCAACTGGAAATTCCCCTCCATTTTATTCCTCTTCAGGTTAGACATATTCCAGAGGAGAGGTAATTTGGGTAGAATATGCTAGGGAATCATCAACTGAAGAGTCCTCAGAGTCAGAGGGAAGAATCTTGGCTCCAGCAGACTGTAGAAATGAAGGCAGGTACATGGAGAGAGGTAAATGGCCTCAAGGCCATCAAGCCTTAATAAGACCCTGGGAAAATGCATCCCAGTTAATCTGTAGAGCAGAAGGAATACTGGAATGTTTAGTTTTCTTTCTTTTTTACATGGCTTTCTGATTGAGGAGACAAAGCAGAAGAGACTGACATAGGTCTAACGTCTAAGGTAGACAAAGATGGATCCCTAGTTGGAATGACAGGAACAGCCCTGGAGTCCTGAAGCCCAACAAGCTGCAGTTCCCCCATGTCACCCGAAGCAGACATCTACAAAGTCTTGGATGTGCTGGGAATCGATCCCTTGGTGGTTTCATAAGAGGTACCCACCGCAGAAGTGAACCCGCCCTCTGATCATACCACCAGGTCTTCACTGACCTGAAGGGATACATCGGAGGCAAGAGGTACAGCTGAAGACGTTTCAGGCCTTTGTTTGCTCACATTCCTTTTCAAACTCAGCTCATCTGAAGGACCCCTGGAACCCTTCATAATATCTTTAGCCAGATGTTTTAACCAGTGATTTTCTAAGTAAAGATTTAGAGCTGAAAGTTGACTATGCAATGTTTCAGGCATGAAAAACTGACAAATAGAACTGGAGAAGTAGTTGGGACTAGCTCCTAAACAGAAAAGGCAAAGGTCATGAGTATCTTTATGTGGAATCTGCCTTCCACACCTACACCTGCCATTCTTGGATGACATAAACAATAACAAATGGCAGTAGCAAAAAAGCAAATCCCCAAAGGGGTATTTATCTGAAGCTGAAGCTAGCAGCAGCACATGGAATCCACCTTCAGACCATACATAGGAGTCAGCCTTCTGAATGGTGGCAGAAAAGTTCTGAGGATGGTACGTGCAGACGTCTCTTTTATGGTTGATGTTGTCAGACCATACGTGGGATGTACCACATACTGGCATTGGCTAGAAGCTTTTGTATACTGGCCTGACATCAGGTCACAGGACAGCAGAAAACCCATATGTAAAGAATACTGCAACACTGAATAGAATGACATCCACTGGTTTAAGCAAAAGTAACTCAAAAGTGGGTCTATATTAGAACATCAATGTTTCAGAACATCAAATGTTCTAATATCGAACCCTATTCAGCAAAAGCTGAAAATAGCGAAGCTGCAGAAAACTGAATTTTTTCCCAAGGAAAGAATTTGGTTGTCTGTTTCTGTCGCTTCGCGATTTTCAGTGCTCTGGCAGAACATTATGGGTCGGGTTCAGGTAAGTGTGTGATTGTGTGGACGTGAGGGTTAGGGTGGGTTAGGTGAGTTAGGGTTAGGGTGCGGGTCAGGTAAGTGTGCAATTGTGTGGATGTGAGGGTTAGGGCAGGGTAGGTGAGTTAGGGTTAGGGCACAGGTGAGGTGAGTGTGTGATAGTGACGGACCTTAGGTTTAGGGTTTGGGTTAAGGTAATTGGGTAGTTAGTGGTGTATGTACAGATTAGTGTAGGGTTAGATGTAAGATTTTAGGTGTATGTGTGTGGATTGCTGTTTGTTTGGTGTGCTTGTGTTTTGTGTATGTGTTTCGGAACAGCAAATTTTTCCCTAGGAAAAAATTTGCTGTTCTGAATGTTCGATGATGTCAGCATTTGCTGAATTGTATTCGACATTAGAACACTTGAAGTTCTAACACTTCGATGTTCTAATATAGACCCTCAAAAGTAACACACATTTAAGTTACTAGTGACTAGAAAAGTAATATATTACTATTACTAGTTACTATTTTAAAAAAGTAACTAGTTATATTATTAGTTACTAGAAACTGTAATATAGTACAGTAATATATTACATTTTGTAATATATTACTCCCATCACTGAGTGCATCCTAACTTTTTATCCTATTACTGCTATATGCTGTCCTTCACTTGGTATGCAGATGCTATTCAGTGCCTAATACATGTTCGATTAGCTCACTTTCATGCAGCAACCTCTTTAAATATTATCACTGTACAGCTGTACAGCACTTCTCTATGTATCCCCACGAGAGCTAGATGTAGCACACAGCCTCTTACACACTTACTTAGAGCCCTGTGGTAGCTGGGGCCCAATCAATACTGTTAGTGTCACCTTAGGAAGTGTGGAGCAGATAAGGCTCTATCCTAATGTGGCAAATTCAAAATAACAGCATCTTGGTAAAGAAAATACATATTTTATCTTTATGACTTGCACTGGGATGTGTGTTGTAATTAAAAGCTGGAACTGACAGCATAGTTCACTCTGAGTTTTGGCAGGAAATAATAGGTTTGGTATAAGGCAAGCTGATGAAAGAGCCCAGGAAAGCTGGTGGCCTACAGTGGTGAGATGGGACAATGATGAATCATCTTATCAAGAAAAAATACATGAGGTGTCTCTTTTAAAATCTCACAGCCTATGCGTCTTTTTTTACATTAATAGGTTCATAGATTAGTACTAGGCCAACAGCCCTTATGGGCCATTTGAAGCCTAGCCAATTGCCCCATGGGAGAATCAAACCCTGCACCTTGTAACTGTAAAGTAAACACCTTAACCATTATGCCAACCTCCCACCCCTTCAAGCAGCAAACTCTTAATGCCTGAAGAATGGCAATGAAGGAAAGATTTTTAGATACTGCAGTAAAAAGGTTGTGCTGCCTAAATCCACACAGAAGAGTGGCACATAGTGCAGTGTGCTCATGTAGCAGCATAAAGACATGGCAGCATCAATCGGGACATTAGTCAGGGAAATGTCTCTGAGAACTGACCCACTAAAGGGTGACTCATGGGGTCTATATTTTAACATCAAAGTCTTACAACTTCGAATGTTATAATATCGAACCCATTAGAGCAAAACACCAGAAAACTGAACAGTCAGAATAGCAACATTTTTTCCCAGGGAAAAAATTTGCTGTTCCAACAAACATACACACAACACAAGCACATCAAAATAAATAATCCACATACACATGCACTTCACAAAATCCTACACTAAACCATACATACACCACTAACTATCCACTTACCTTAACCCAACCCTAACCCTGAGGTCCCTAACTATCGCACACTCACCTTACCCGCTCTCTAACCCTAATGTCCCTATCGCACACTCACCTTACCTGCTCCCTAACCCTAAGTTCCCTATCACACACTCAACTTACCTGCTGCTTAACCCTAAGGTCCCTATCGCACACTCACCTTCATTCGCACACTTACCTTAACCCGGTCCATAACCTTTGCTTCACAGTTGAGGAAATAGCAAAGCTGCAGAAATGGCCCACTGAATACTTTCCCTAGGAAAGTATTCAGTGTTCTGCAGCTTCTCTATTTCCAGCATTCACTCTAATGGGTTAGATATTATAACATTCAAAGTTGTAAGACTTCGATGTTATAATATAGACCCGACTCAAGATGGAGGTACAGTGCCATAATATTTAATCTTTGCAATATTTGTTTTTGTTTTTGCGAGGTGCAGGAGGTAACACTGCTTTAGTATAGTCTTGCTTCACTATTTTTGACAGTAGAAAATCTGTATAGTTGGGACCTTGCTGAGTGCATTAAAACATGTTTTAATTGGTAGGGGAACTTTGTAAACTACTGTACTTCTGCTAAAGCCTAATTTTAACTAGTTATGATACAGGGTATTATGATCGTGTTGCCAGTCATAACTTGCATATTATGTGTTTGAGACATGGATGCCAGGAAATTCCCCTCAAGTGCGAAGCTTTAAAGGTAAATCTTGGCATCCATGTCAAAAACACATAATTAAAGGTCATGAGTGCAGATCCGTTCATCATTCTTTGTAGAGCATGGAGCTTAACATGCTACCATGTACTGCTAGTTAAAGTAAAAAAAAAGTATGAGGTGTTTCGCCAACTTTCAAAGCCATAAAGTGTAACAGTTTCTTGTGATTGCACTCACCTTGCTATTCCTCTCAACTGTCCAAATTTTCTTAGAATGCCCAGATTTTTCCCCTCATATGTTTGGTTTGTTCTTCAGAAAATCCACTGCTTTGGACAAATTACTGAGGATTAAATAAAAAAAATAATGACGTACCTTCCATTTTCAGACTTTGTAACCTTCAGAAAATGCAGGCAAACACATCTTGTTATTCTAGCTACTTATAACTTTATAATAGTAAGTCAGTCAGTCACACATTTTTGGTACAGACAGCAAGCAGAAATAAATCCATGTTTTTTACTCTGCTTCTCTCATTGCTGGTCAGTATTGGCAGATTTGGCTGACAAGCAGAAGACCCAGCCTTAACAAGTTAAGCACAGGTTGATTAACATTTGTTAAAATCTGGTCTCATACTATAGTAGCACTTAATAGATTTGTCTTTTTATGAATATTGGAGTGTAATCATGTACCATGCTCTATAAAGGAGTTGGTGGCAAGGATCATATTAGGTACCCTTTCTGTTTTACATGAAGTAGGTAAAAATAGTGGAGATATCTGAGTCGTAATATGAATTTGATTGGCTTGATGGGTTTCTTTTGTAAAACTGTTGGAGGTATATATTTGCTAAAATGTATGGACATTTCTTATAGCAAATATTATTTATTTATTTATTTATTTATTTATTTATTGCATTTGTTATCTGGGAGAGTCCACTGGGCCTGTAAAGAGCCCATTTTCAGTGGAGGCCCCGGGGATTACATACAAAAGTAAAGTAATAATACATAATACAAATAATATATAGTACAAAACAAATACAGTTTTATTTTTGCCCACAATAGTGACATATAGTAATTATCAAGGTTATTAATAGAGGAGGGGGTTAAAGTTACTTGTGTATACAGGGCTATGAGGTTAGGTAGGGATAGTTGGTTAATTAAGTTTGGAGTGAGTTTCAAAGAGTAGGGTATGGTTACTGAATAGTTACAGTGGAAGCTGATTTTGTACCTTATTTCTGACCATGGCAAATAATGTAGTAGACAAGAATTAAGTGTGTTGGTGTATATGATGCAGGGACATGGGTCAGGGAGTTGGAGCAAGGAGATGTGTTAGGGAGATGGGGCAGGGAGATGAGGTAGGGTTTTTCATGCTGCCTCAGACAATATTCTTTTGGCTTTATAGAATGTCAGGCATTATACACTTCAATGGGAGGAGTTAGGATGAAATTTAATCTGTATGTTGTGTGATATTTCTATATTGGGGGTGAGCTGAATGCAAAGGGGGTAAAAGCTACTAGGTAGAGGGGTGATTAAGATAAGATAATATATAAGATATGATAAGATACGCTTTACATTGTCAGCTACAGAAGAAGATTATAATCACTGACACCTAAGTCTGAGCCTTTTGTCACCTATTTCAATATTACCAGCAGCAAATGAGACTTACCTAATCTGTTTTCTCATACACACATTTGCACAGTATTTTGTGGGACAGGTTACTAATCCCAGTTGAGTGACATCACTCCTATGCCTTCTCTATGGTACAAGCTGCCACCAGTCAGATGACTAACATGATACTGAGATCTCAGGTAGAGAAAACTGTTCCACTGAGCCAAACAACATTAAATTATAATAGGTGATAGCCAAGCAGTATCATCTCAAAAAAAGGTAAATGGGAACAATTACACCAGTATTGTGAGGATACCATTATCTAATAAAATAAGACATTAACCACAAACTTTTATGAATGAACTAATGAAAACTCTTTACTTTAAAGAAAAGCTAATAATACGTAGCAAGCCACATGGAAAATAAATATTTCTTATGAATATTCTGATGCTTGAAAAAGCTCTGATTGCATCGTTTTGTTATTTCCAGGTAATTATTTTATATGACTATAGCCACAGGATGAAAGCAGTCAAAATGTATAATGAAAAAATCTTTGATTTAATTTTTCCACAGATGAAAACTTTCCAAGTCCAAATAACAGTCCCAGGCAGAAAGAAAAGAAAACAGTTTTGGTTCAGGACACTCCACATAGGCTTGAGATATTTCAAACATAAACATAATCTATCTTATATTTTAAAAGAAGGTGTAAGGATGTGCAGGCAGTCCCATTCTATGGTGGGGTATTTCAGATTGTCAAGGAAATGGTGAACATGGCAAGAGTAAACAATACCATATTAAAAGAAAATTGTTATACATTATTCCCATCTAATGAAATATATAACTATTTACAGTTTTAAATCTAAGAAGACATATACTATCTGATGTAATAAACCTTTATTGCTCAAAATGAATGTTAGGCTACCACATTTGTTTTTAACAGATCCACTTCAATGAAATGTGCCTGCTAGGTAGTTTGCAGGATCAATCTTTGAAATCAGTACATGTTCACTATTGGACTGGTCTATATCCGTCCACCTCCAACCATGACCATCCTTGACAGCATTCTAACTACTATCCAACCAAAGATATGGACAATGCACATCATACTCAGGAACCTCAAATTATACTGGGCCTGCCTTTACATCCCGTCTCTGTACAAACTCAGTAACATGGGCCTCATATGGTTTATTTCTGAATATTCGGCACATGGTCATCTTACTTTCTTACCTTCCCTATTGTCTGTGATTTTCATGATCGGGATGATAAGGCACATCCATGGTATGAGTAGTAACCAGTCAGGTAATGTGAGTATGACATTTTTCCTTCGGACAATATTTTTCTAGCTGGTGAAGTGACTGTGAGTATGCACTAGAGTCATTAGGTGCCGCATGTGAAGGGGACAGGATGAAATTTAGCACCTACAAATAACAGTTCATAATTATTGCCATGAAAAAAGTAAAAGGCCCTGTACAAATGATGTTTGAAGAGCTGTCTATGGTGGAGGAGTTTTAAGTATCTTGATGTCTTGTTTGTAGATGCAGGTATAAGGGACAAGAAGCCTGACCAGTGGAGGGACGCAGGATCATCAATATTTCAGTTAATGTAAAAGGACTATAGTGGACAACTGAGATATGAGACATAACCTCTCAATTCAATAATAATTCTGTGTCTCCTTCCATACTTAGGATCATCAAATGTGGAAAGTGACTGAGAGAATGAGACCATGATAAAAACTCAAAAGTGATATTCTCTTGCAAGGTAGCTCAGCTCTCTCTTTATGGCAGTAGTTTGGGAGTGTGTCAAACTATAACTATTTCTCTTCTGTTTTGACAAGAGTGAGTTGATGTGGTTTCAACATTTTATGGTGATACCCCTTAGGTACCTTCTGTGAGATATGTACCTGCTATCAATCAATTAAGGAAGAGTATGGGGCAGAGCCAGGATGTTTAGTAGGTACTATATCTTTCAGCTCAATAGTGACCTCACATATTGAGATGGCTATTGCTGATGTACCTGCTTAGTTTGTCACCACCAGGATCACCAGGGCAAGATATTTAGAGAAATGGTTGAGTGGATGCATTCTTAGCTACATGGATGGCTGCATCAACCAGTATTCAGGTTATCTTTCCAGACAGATGTCTCCATGCCAGAATCTGTACTGACACCATGAGTGAGCAGTCTTTCTGGTATTATGCTAATTTTCTCATCACCAGAACATTTAGACTAACAAAGAAGACTTCCTGCTCACATTCTCCAACATTAGGATACCAATAACAGCTGAAAAGATGTATGTTTTGTCATAGAATTACCCTGCTAACAATATAAAATAAGTTGTTCTCCAATAAACTAAGGAGAACCATCAGACTACCCACACTGTGGCTCACTAAGAATATTGTTATCAGACAAGAAAGGTACAGCATTTTCAGATGTAAATGGAAAGCAAATGTTCATCAACAATGCAAAGAACAGTTTAAAAATCCAATAAAGCACTGTCACTGAGAAGTTAAGCTAACCACACCTGAACCATCTGAAATCCAAACAAAAAATATTGTTTACCAGTCAAAACAGATTGAAGAAGATCTACACTGTGGCTGGGGGCACGCATATCAGCCTGCTGCTTTTGTAAATGTTCATTACTGTACTGAATGATGTTTTCCATTTCATTTGCAGATATATTATAATAACTTGCATTGCTCCTAACTTCAACAATCACACAGACTTTCAATTTTATTTATCTTTAACCCAATCTCATCAACTTCTGTCTGAAACATTATCACTAACTCATGCTTTTACCCCAAGTTTCCTCAGAAGAGGACTAATTACTCCACAACTTCACTGCCCCATATTTTGAGCTTTTCCCTGATGCAAGTAATTTTTATTCCAAAAAAATCTAAACAGGCAAACATGATAACAATACCAAAGGCAAAAAAAAATGTTCTTTTTGCCAGTTGTCTTAGTCAATTAATTCAACAACAGTCATGTCAAAGTGCATCCACAATCAGGAACTGGTATACATTTCAAACCATGGCATGCCCCCCAAGAGTATATACATTTTGGCATGGTCACACAAAATTTGCTACACTGCTTTCTGTCACTAAAACAATTTTAATGCTACTTATTTATTGACTTTTTTGTGGACTGATCCCATCTCTTGGTTTCAAAATCATCTGTGAGATAAATACATAGCACATAAAACTGGCGTGTTTTTTCACAGAATTGGACCTTGTCATTACATTTACTGCTCATTTCTGTTATTTTGCTTGTACATCTTTCAGGTTATAAATTATATATGTCTACCTGATTTATGTGCCACCTTGTTCGTAGGTGATTTACTGCTGTTTTAAACTGCCAGATCAGCATCAGGCATATGATCCATACTTCAAAATGACTTCAATAAAATCTGGTTTAGGTTTTACAATGAAGAAGCATTGGTACTAAATAAATATTTTTAGATCAACAGAAACACAGCCTGAACAGATGATAATAAACAAATAACAGTAACAGTAATCAAGCATAGTTTCATGCAGAAAACAATGATCTATCTTCTTGCAGACTGGAAAACCTTAACAATTAATTTAGAAACAGCAGCTCTACAAATTGTCACATTGTAAGATACAGACCAAAATGGTGTGTTCTGCAAAACGTCTGAATAAATGCTTGCCAAATTAAATGCAGGTTCAGCTTCTACACAGCTATCAACAAATTTGCAACATTTTATCAACATACTCATTTGATATCCATCCTGCTCTCACAGATGGAACTGTGTAATCACAATGCTGCCATTTCTGACACTGGTACCACAAATGGCATACTAAAAAGTATCAAGACATGCAGACATTTTTTGACATTTATACAGAGACTTCAAAACAGTAATTAAAAAGACCTGTATGGAAAAATTTTACATCAGGTTGAGATCTGATGAATAATGATGCATTTTTTCCCCAGGAAAACTATTGTGACTTTTTGTATGGCAAACAACTGTGAAAATGAGAATCTGCCTTGAGACACTGGAGTGGTATGCATTAATTGTATGTCTCTTACCATAAATTATTACAAAATAAATAAAAATACAGTTTAGCTTCTGAATTTGACACAGACAGTGAGGGTCTTGTAGCAATACTAGTTATCCAGCAGGTAGACAGGGTGGAAGTGTGTTTTCCATACTGTCTGCACAGCAAGCATTTAATGTTAGGCATGACAGGTAATAATAATGTTGTGGTTCCCATATGGGAAATAATATTAGACATTTTTTTCTATTAAAAATTAAGCATACAGAGTATAAAACTGAACACCTTCTATTGTCACTAGATGAGAATGTTAATAGGGCAGCCCACAGATATGGAATAAAGACATCTTCTCATACCTTTATAGAACTGGTCCAAGGAAGCCAGACAAATCAGTAAATAGTTACTTATCCTTTCTCCGGTGTGGATGTACTACATTCTAAACACTTAGGTCAAGGAGAGCTGGTCTGAAAAGTTATATCAAACAGCCTCTGGCCATCTGAGTTTTGATACCATTTTCTCCAGCCTCAGATCAAATAAGGTGAGTCCAAGGAGGCAGGATCGAGCTGTCATTAGCCAGCTAACCTAATTACAATGACATGTCACCAAATTATTGGTGCTCCCATCCTTACTAACCCCCATGCTTCACAAAAATTAATACTTGGGTAACACTATTACAAAGTTGCTAAAGTTGTAACAAACACCCTTTTCAGAACCCACCACTGTATAGCACTAAAAAGCAAAAATTGGTTTGAACTGCCTCATCAACTAATACATACACAGCTTCTTACCACATACAATATTATCCAGAATATATCTGCCTGTCTAGCACTGAAAAACATCCTACACAACTATGTTCCCAGTCCGTCATTGTGATCCAGTGACCAAAAAAAACTCCTGTCTCTCTACAAACCCATCAAAACTTATGGGTTTTGTCTGTACTAGTACAAGGTTGCTAAGGCCTGGAACTCCTTACCTGTATCCATCAGGGCAATACCCTCCCTCCCATCTTTCAAAACCCCTCTGAAAGACTTTCTAGATAAAATCTGGGTTTGTTTTTGTTCAAAACCAGGATAAACTATATCCCTAAATGTGAACAAGTACCTTTTCATTCCTTATACCCCTTACTCTCCCTTCTTCACTTACTTCATTACTTCTATCAAATTCTCTTCCCTGACTTTCTCTCTGTTTTTCCCTCACTTTATACTGCAATTCCTATTTGTATTAGACTAACTTACCTTTAACTTCTCGACAAACTGTCTAAAATGTTTATAAATATTAAATGATTATATCAATTCTTAACCAATGTTTTCATATCATCACTAATTTGTTATAATTATTTAAACTGCAGATGTTCTTGTTTTATTTTTGAAAATTGTAAAATTATTGTGTTTTTGTTTTATTTTTGAAGATTGTAAAATTATTGTTCTTAAAATGTTTTGTAATAAATTGGAGGTTTTTTCCCAGGCCTCCTATGAAAATGGGCTTCTACCGAGTCGGACTTTCCTGGTAATCAAATGTCAATAAATAAATAAATAAATATAGTAGTGCAGATCTCACAACAGTATTATGGTTTCCCATCTCCTTCAAGAAGAAAGGAAAAAAGCCATCCTGTGACTAAGTATGGCATATTTAAATGGCAATCTGTTTTCACAGTGCAGAAGATTTCCACTTCCTAGCTCTGTAAACACAAACAGAAAATACAGAATGCAGACACACATGCATACATACATATATGGACAAAACACATGCATACATGGATTCACACACCCACATGTGCCACACACACACACACACACACACACACACACACACACACACACACACACACACACACACACACGAGTCATACAATTAAAGCAGCACAAGACACAATAATAATAGATTTTAAAGATGTATAACACCACTTAATAAGTACATTTGAACATTATTATCAGACTTGTAGCTTGGGCAATTAGCACCCTGGGCAATTCTACACTTCATGCCACACCCTAAGTCGTATTATTTTAAATCTGATATTAGATTCAGCTTTTTAAATGAGCATCATAATTTTTTCTACTGCAGATGACAACCCCAAACAGACTACACCCAGGACAGCTTCTACCGTCCCCCTCACTATGCATATGGCTTAGATGGTTATGACTGGGTCTTGCACTGCATAACCCATGGTAGCCACCACATAATACATTTTAAAGTTATACTACACAGCATACTGTAACACAAAACTTTTACTGGAGGAAATATCTTATAAAAATCAGACAGTATTCAAAAAACACCAACACAAGGTAGAGCTGATAGAAATCCTTTTATTTCAAGATCTGGTACCTCGGCTACTTGCCTTCAATGGATACATTATTCAAAATACAGCTGCCTTAAATACATTACAAAAAAAAATCAATCATTCAATTACACTTAATTGACTGTAATTAAAGCCATAATATGTTATTTAAACCCATAATATATTATATAAACCATTATTAACCATATTATTTAACAAAACATATATTAACAATTTTCAACTCTTAACAACATATTATTTAATAAAGTTTTAGATTATTCATAAATAAATTACTAAGCAAGCCTTCAACATTCACATTTCATCATATTCTCTCTATCAAACTTTTTTCTTTTCCAATTACATAAACAAATTTAATTAACAAAGTTCATAGATAATAAATAAACAAAATTACATAAACATAAATAACAAGATTAAATTCAAAAACAGAAACTATAAACCAAACAAATGCAACAAACATCACCATACAATAAATCATCCAGCATTGTGCAACATACTAATATATTAAATTCACTTCCAAATTAAGACCCCTCGGTGCAAGTGTCCTATAGTTCAAGATGAACTTGCTCTCTAATTCTAATAATTTCCTAACTACATCACCCCCCCCCCCCCCATCGCCACTCTGGAGCACAGGCTGGGCCAGGACCAAAAAGAAAAAACCTGAAATGTTGCCATTATGCACTGTCAAGAAATGTTCAGCCACGGGACTTTTAAGATTTCCATTTCGGATATCCCCAAGATGCTCTAAAATCCTGATTTTTACAGCTCTTTTGGTCTGTCCAACATACCATTTGGTAGCAGCACAGTCACAACCAATCACATAAACTATTGCACATGAGTGACAGATAAACTTTCCCTTATATGCAAATTTTATACCATTCAACCTTCCTTCCATCATATTCTTAGCATGGACACACACTTTGCAATGGCCACAAGGAAACATACTGCATGCACCCTGTTTAATTTAAACCTGAGCCGTGTTCAGCAGCTGCTTCAAATTCGCATAACGTCCATCATAAGAGAATCTGACGTTTCCAGGAAAAAAACTTCCCACGTGGGCATCCCCACTAGTTATATGCCAAGATTCTGCTATCATTCTCCTCATTATTTCAGAGAAATCAGAATATTTAGAAACAAAATAAATTTCCCTTTCCTCCTGATGGCCTGATCTAACATTATCATATCTACTCCTACCAAACTTAAGCACATCCTTCTTATTTAAGATCTCTTTCAAAACCTTACTCAATATCTTCTCATCATAACCGCTTGAACATAACCTCTTTTTAGTGTTCAATAAAAATTGCATTTTACATGCTTCATCAGAGGTGTTCCGAGCTATGCGCTTAAATTCCCCCCACAGGTAAAGATTCAATGAAATGCGGAGGATGCATACTAGATGCATGCAAAAAAGTTGTTTACAGCAGTTTCCTTTCTGTAAGGTCTAAACTGAATTTTCAAACTCTTGTTAAGGTCCACATAAAACTCAACATCCAAAAGTATCACCTTAGAATCCCCTTATCATAGAAAATTTTAAACCATGATCAGCAGTATTTAAATGGGAAAAAAATTCATCAAACCTATTAGGGTCACCTTTACACAAGAAAATCACATCATCTATATATCTCTTGAAAAGTACTACATTTTCCTTAAAAAATCTAGCACCATAGATGAATTTCTTCTCATAAAATCCCATGTAAAGTATAGCATAAGTTGATGCATAAGACGTCCCTCTGCATTGTAGAAAAAACTCTTTTTCAAAAACAAAATAGTTGTGACTTAGGCAAAATTCCAAAAGTCTTGTCACATAAGTAGTCCTAGGTCCATCACCCATACACTCCCAAATGGCTTTCAACCCCCATCTCAACTGAATATTAGTATTAAATGAGTTAACATCAGCCACCATCCAGTAATAATCCCCACACCAAGAAATGTTTTTTACTTCCTCACAAAGGTCTGCCATATTTTTTATATGTGCAGGAACTTTGGCTAAAAGTTTTTTCAAAAAAGAGTCAATGAAAAAGCATACATTTTGCAAAAACGAGCCTATCCCTGACACAATAGGTCTTCCTGGGGGATCTATAAAGCTTTTATGTATCTTAGGTAGGGAATAAAAGAAAGGTTAACAGGTTTCTCAATGTACAATTTCTTTACACTCTCTACTAAAAAAAAACAATCTTTCACCACACTCTAAAAGCTCTAATAGTTGCTCATTCCACTCATTTATAGTATTAAAACCTAACTTCAGGTAATCCTCCTGCCTTAGTAGTAAATCAAAAACCATTTTATTATATTGTAACTTTGACATAATGACCCAGTTCCTGCCTTTGTCTGCTTCTTTGAACACAACATTAGAAAGCTGACATCTTAATGTGTTTAATGTTTGCCACTCATTCTTAGTAATGTTATATTTTTTATCTTTTTTAACAAATTTAAAAGCTTTATATTCAACCTTTCTACATAAAACTTGTTCAAACAATGTAACTGCAGGAGACAATTTGGGAGGTACAAACTTGCTCAAAGTGGGCAAAACAGGGATCTACAATCTGCCACAACCAGTTTCAAAACCTTCAACAGTCCCCATTATATTTCCTGCTCATTCTCATCCACCATAGAATAATCATAGACAGAAACATTCAGCAAACTATCATCTTCACCCAGAAATGCTGCAAGCTCATTTGCAGTCACATTATTTTCACCAGTTACATAATTCAACTTTCTTTTACCAAAGTAAAGGATTAAATGCAATTTCCTGCAGAATTTCCTGACATCTAATAATAAGTCCACTAATGCAGGAACTTTAACTGGCACAAATTTTTTCCCCTTGCCCAATAAACTAAGAACCGTTTCACTTAAAGCGAAGTGACATAAATTAACAACTTTAAGTACATCTGTATTAGTATTAGCATTAGTAACATTAAAAATCACATTACCATATTGTAAAGAAGAAAAATTCACAGAATAATAGTCCAGAGATGAGGGATTGTAATCCAAAGACACAGAACCAGCATTACATCCATTTTCAACAGGTTAAAAAATCCAAGTTCCGCAAGTTGTCATCGCTCTTTCCTGCCCCTTTGATGATTCCGCCTGCCCTTTCCCTGCTGCACAGCTGAAGTAGATGGACCACCACTCACTTCCACATTCTGAGAAGATTCAGAGGATAAATCTAGTTCAATGTTTTCAAACCATACACTCTTTTTGGAAGCCACAGTCTCTGCTGAAGACGCCGACCACTCTCTCAGTCCTCTCAAAGCAGCAACAAACTTTCCCCTGGTTCTGGCCCTCCCATGACTTTGGGAACGTTTCAAACCATAGACTGTACTACTTCGAAAGCCATTCATATCACGAGATAGTTTGCTTTTCTTCCTTTCCAAAACCGACTGTTCATTTTCATTCAATTTTCCCCTTAAATCACACATCCTTTTAGAAAAAACCTCAGCTGTTAAAGACGCTCTCAAGTTATTTTTCAAGCCGATAATCTGCTACTGCAACTTTTCACCCCGCCGTTGGTTTCTTCTAATCAGAACTCCAAGCCAACCACGTGTACATTCCAATGAAATCTGCCTCCATTCTGAGTGATGCTAAGGCTCACATATTTTTCCAGAAATTTACTATCATAGAACAAGTTCACCTCTTTAATCATGAGCCGTTCCAATTGAATGAACTACTCATTAGATTCAGGCTCACCCACCGTATTCCATAAGTCTTTCTCCATTAGCTTGGCTTCACGTTCCTTCATAATATCAATGAATGACAGCTTGCACACATCCGCTAGATTTTTTGAAATGCCAGGGTCGACTTCTCCACCATCCAAAGACATCATATAAACACAAAGATTATAGCTGATAAAAATCTGACAGTATTCAAAAAACACCAACACCAGGTAGAGCTGATAGAAATCCTTTTACTTCAAGATCTGGTACCTTGGCTACTTGCCTTCAACAGATACATTATTCAAAATACAACTGCCTTACATACATTACAAAAAAAATCAATCATTCAATTACACTTAATTGACAGTAATTAAAGCCATAATATGTTATTTAAACCCATAATATATTATATAAACCATTATTAACCATATTATTTAACAAAACTTATATTAACAATTTTCAACTCTTAATAACATATTATTTAATACAGTTTTAGATTATTCATAAATAGATTACTAAGCAAGCCATCAACATTCACATTTTATTATATTATCTCTATCAAACTTTTTTCTTTTCCAATTACATAAACAAATTTCATTAACAAAGTTCATAGATAATAATAAATAAACAAAATTACATAAACATAAATAACAAGATTAAATTCAAAAACAGAAACTATGAAACCAAACCAATGCAACAGACATCATCATACAATAAATCATCCAACATTGTGCAACATACTAATACATTAAATTCACTTCCAAATGCTGATGGTATCCAAATGGTATGTTGGACAGACCAAAACAGCTGTAAAAAATCAGGATTTTAGAGCATCTTGGGGATATCTGAAATGGAAATCTTAAAAGTCCCATGGCTGAACATTTCTTGACAGTGCATAATGGCAGCATTTCAGTTTTTTTCTTTTTGGTCCTGGCCCAGCCTGTGCTCCAGAGGGGCGGTGGGGGGGGGGGGGGTGATGTAGTTAGGAAATTATTAGAATTAGAGAGCAAGTTCATCTTGAACTATAGGGCACTTGCACCGAGGGGTCTTAATTTGGAAGTGAATTTAATATATTAGTATGTTGCACAATGCTGGATGATTTATTGTATGATGATGTTTGTTGCATTGGTTTGGTTTCATAGTTTCTGTTTTTGAATTTACTCTTGTTATTTTTGTTTATGTAATTTTGTTTATTTATTATTATCTATGAACTTTGTTAATTAAATTTGTTTATGTAATTGGAAAAGAAAAAAGTTTGGTAGAGAGAATATAATGAAATGTGAATGTTGAAGGCTTGCTTAGTAATTTATTAATGAATAATCTAAAACGTTATTAAATAATATGTCATTAAGAGCTGAACATTGTTAATATAAGGTTTGTTAAATAATATGGTTAATAATGGTTTATATACTATATTATGGGTTTAAATAACATATTATGGCTTTAATTACTGTCAATTAAGTGTAATTGAATGATTGATGTTTTTTTGTAATGTATTTAATGCAGTTGTATTTTGAATAATGTATCCGTTGAAGGCAAATAGCCGAGGTACCAGATCTTAAAGTAAAAGGACTTCTATCAGCTCTACCTGGTGTTGGTGTTTTTTGAATGCAGGAAATATCTCACAGCTTGTAATGCTATTGACTGTCAATATAACAGTGTTGTGCTGTAGCATGACTGTAAAACATTGTTAATACTCTGTTTTCCTGTGTAAATAGTAGTACATTAGATCATCTGAGGCACCATCTAGTATACAGAAATACATGAGTTTCTTCAGTCATAGCTGCTCATCATGAGGGTCACATTTTATCTCTTGAAATGCATTTCCCTTTGTTCTCAGGGGAATTCTTTGTCACCCATGTTGAGAATACAGAAAAAGTTGTGTATGAGTTAAGCGTTATAATGTGTACAAAGGAATGACAAACAATTTTGCACTTTTGACATTATGATTGCCACATTTTGGAACTTTGGAAGCCAGACCAGAGATGGATCCCATAAAAGGAAAGGAATAAAACATCCTGCATTTTCAATAAAATTAATGACTGTGCATAATATATTTAAAATATTTGGCTAGTATGTCAAATAGTCTTTGTAACTTGTATTCATAATTCAGTTTTGTTCAAGAATGTAACCTGTTAAAGAGTTTAGGGCAGATTCATTAGTAACTACCCTATTTGGTATTCATTAAATGGTTCTATATGACGTGCAGAGACTCAAACGAAAGAAAATGGTCAAACTAGATGTTCATTAATGAATCCAACATGGCAGAGTTATTCAGGAAGCTACAAAGCAATCATGTACACTCAATGCTCACGTTAGCCTGAAACTCCAAAACCCTTTGGAATGCAGGCACAATTACACATAGGAAAAAAGTTAGGGTTCGCTGTCGTTATCATTCTCCTGTATGTGCAAATATTAGGGTGTTGCTGCTGCCAGAACTTGGGCAAGAAGAAGAAGGGTGTTTGGACCCTGTTTGACTTATCATGGACTGCATAACACAGACAGGGAAACTCTAGAGCAGGAGTGTCCAACCCGCGGTCCGCGGGCCGCATGCGGCCCTCAGAGCTCTTCCATGCGGCCCGCGACCCTTAAATTTAAATTTAATTTTAATTTACCTTTTTTTCCGTGTGTTTACACGTCCGCGTACTTTTGCTGTTCTGCGCATGCGCCAACTTTGTTTTTTCACGTTTTTTCATACCAGCGTCGTTCCGCTGGTATGTGCATGCGCAAAAACACCGTTCGGTCGTTTTTTATAGTTCTAGTAAAGCTGAAGGAAGGAGCGAGATCGTGGAGAGAGGATTTATTTTATTTTGGAGTACACACTGACTACAGTTACACTACACAACATAGCAAAAGGTAAGGTAAGTAATTTTGTGAGTTTAATATGTAATTACTGACCAGTAGGTGTACAATACATGCAACGCTTTGATTAACTACAGTGCATTTGATAATAGCAATGAAACCGAGGAGTGAAAATTTTATAATGGTATATGTTTTATTTAGTGGTAGTCACAAGATGGCAAGACATTGCAAAGTACAAAAAAAAGTGGACCTTTTTTTTTTTGTTGTTGTTGTTGTTACAATGAGGGCTTTATTTTTCAGATTTTTTTAAATTTAATTGGAAAAGTGTCTTAGAAGTGTGGTAGTTGGATTACCATAATGCACTCTTCAGAAGTGTTGCCTTGCATAACTGTCAAGTTTTGAAGCTACCAACATTTGGTTCAGGATCCTTGCTGACCGTGAATTCAGTTACATTTCTTGACTCTGCTGATGTTTTAACATCCATGTGTTCTATGTTGCCAATTTCATATCCACTTTATATATTTTGTTCCTGTATTTTGATTCTTCTTTCTGTGCAGAACAGCATGTATGAAATTTTAACCCACTCTTCTGCCTGTTTGGTGAAATGTATATGCTTTATTTAAAAGCATTTCTTCAGTAGCAGGTTGTTTTACTGTAAAGGGCTTGGATGCCATGCCCATAGGGCAATAGGAACTGCAGGGAGAATGTCTGCATTAATATTACCTGCAGAAATTGCCCTCGTAGTTACATAGGTGGTCCAAAATGCTGCTTTAGGAAATGAAGATGAGTGATTTAAGGAATTTCTGACATGCAAGGGGTATTACAAATAAGAGTATAGGAGAATAGGAGCCCTCCACTTCCTGTAGCCTGCATACAGAATGCAAGCTGGGGTACCATCTCTGGTACCGCTGAGAGACTGAATGCATGCAGATAGAACGGCTGTGTCTTCCATTGCGTGGGTCAGTGTTTGCAATGCAGTTCTGGATTTGCTTTTAAAATGTTATCACTTCAAATTATTCAAATGTCTGTGGTTTGGGAAAAGCAATTTTAATATTATTTTCGGTTAGTATGAAGTTGCAGCCTGCACAAAGTGTATGCAGTACGCGAGATTTTATATAAAACATGCACCGATGAAGGTTTTCTGGAGCTACCTTAAATTAAAGCAGTAAAATGAGGCATACTAATAACGTGGTCATTGTTTTTGGAATTATTCTGCTTTTTTCGTTGGTTGTATATTGAAAATGAGGCATACTATTGGCTCATTACTACCAGAAATTATTCTGCAGATCCAATATTAACTGTTTTTTTATTAGCATGAGATATTGAATTTTAGGGCAAATATTATGCATTAATTAATTTATTTATTGTTCAAACTCACCTACAATACAGCCAGTGGGCTGACTTTGTATTAGTCCGCATAAACCTGGGGTCTTGTTTTTTTTTTTTTTCTCTTCAGTGAATGTGAGAGACCTTTTTTTTTTTTTTTTTTTTTTTTTTTTGTCCTCACTTGCCCTCAGACCATTTCTGTTGACTCAATGCGGCCCTTGCAACTGAAAAGGTTGGACACCCCTGCTCTAGAAGAACCATGCAATCTCTGCTACCCCCACCTCAAGGTCCAAGGAAATAATGGAGGACCCTTCCCTGTGAAAACAATTTTATGTGTAGCTGTATGTATACTAATTACTGATACTTTCCAGAGGCCTAGAGGGGATATGTTAGTGGTGTCACAGGCATCAGGCTCTAGAATATTACATCAGTTTTTAAATGCAATGTTACAAACTGAATGGGATCACATTTGCATCCCACACACCTCTGAGCAGAGAGTAAGAACCTTGCAGGAGTTTTATGCAAAAGCTTATTTTCAGGGAGTTTGGGAGCTATAGATTTCACACACATAGAAATAAGTGCACCACCTGGTTAACAGTAAAGGAAGTACTTTAATATGAAAGGACACCACTCTATAAAATGTCAAGTTGTCTGTAATGTCTAAGGGATCATGTACAATATATGTGTGCAGGTAAACCAGGCTGTTTTCATGACTCATACATATGGCACACCTGCAAGCTGTACACAAGGTTTTCTAGAAGGGACTTTCCAAAAAAGTATCTAGTGGGGGATGCAGGTTATGCACTGGAGCTCTGGGTTAGGACACCCATGAGAAACCCGCAGAACCCCACTGAACAAGGATACAACAAACCCACTCTCAAACTAGGAATATCATAGAATATATGTTTGGATTGCTCAAATCAAAGTTCCAATGTCTAGATGTGTCAAGGAAATGCCCTGCAGTACGATCCAGGCACCTATGTCTAAATACTCACAATTTGTGCCATGTTACACAATATAAGTCTCAGGAAACAGATTCAACAAGAACAGCAATGGGCAGGGCAACCATTTCAAGGAGCATAGACAGGGACAGCAGCAGAAGAGGACACAGGTGAGGAGTCTAAGGGACAATCATCACCCGCAGATGGTGCTGGCAGATAAAGGTATGCACAATATGTCCTGTCTCTTGCTAAGATGCAAAGGATTACACACACACACACACACACACACACACACACACACACACACACACACGCACGCACACACACACACACACACACACACACACACACGCACGCATGCACACACACACACACACACACACACACACACACACACACACACACACACACACACACACACACACACACACGCACACACGCACACACTCTCACATGCTCACTACTTAGGTCAAAGCCTGAGATTCCATGCAAAGGGATTCATTTTCTGTTACCCATCCAATTGTCTAAGTTACACTTGAATTGGGTTATGAAGTAACTCTGCTTCAAATGTATGGGAAGCCTGTTCCAGAGAAGGGGTAATCTTTGGGATACATACCTGTCTCTCCAGCAGGTCCTATTTATATCACATACAAGGTTTAAGTATTTATAATGGGTAATTCTTGTGCTCTTTGTTTTGCAGATATGCAAGAGGTCCATCAGAGTGGGGTCTGACAATGTCCTGTATGCCAGGCATAGAGCTCTCCTCAAAAGCCTATAGGAGACAGAATGCAAGGATAGGGCCTTGAAGCAGTCTGCATAGGACATATTACTTACACCCTGTATTCTTTTAGTATGGAACCTCTGTGGATGTTCCATTTGGTGGATATGCCTGGTTAGGTACATACCAAAGGGGGCATTGTACTCAGTTATAGGTCTTATAAATGCGGAATACAGTGGAACAATGACTTCCTTGGACTTAGATGCCATACCTTTGTCTATAAGTTGTGCAACATAGAATGATTTCCACACTACTGTGGACATGTGATGATCAACAGCTAACTTACTATCTATGTGTGTCCCTAAATTCCTGACTACCGGGTCATCTCTAATTGGTGTGTTGTCAATATGATAGTTACCAGGGGTGGATGACTTCCCAAATGATGCTGTTATGCATTTCTTGGCATTTAGTTTTAGTTTGTGGTTCTCACAGCAGTTGTTTGTCTGTGTCAGCTCCTCCTGGAGAACATTTGTGTCAGTGTGGGATTAAATTGCAGCTCCTAATTTACAACCATCTGCAAATTTAGTCAGACAAAGACCACTGACATTGGCCTTGCCTTCAGAGAAATAAATGCCAAAAAGGAGCAGTCCAAGGACTGATCCCTGAGGGACTCCACTTATTACCGGCTTCTTTGTAGAGGTGGACTCCCAAATTCTAACTTTCTTGGTACAGTCTGTGAGCCAGTTGGCTATCCACTGGGTGTCATATGAGTTTGTACCTAAACTCTTGAGTTTGTCAACAATTCCTGAGTGGGGTATTGTGTCAAATGCCTTGGCCAAGTCAAGGTAGGCAGTGTGAACCATTTTGCCCTCATCCATTGCTGTGGTGATCTTCTCAAAGAAGTCCACCAGGTTCAGTAGGCATTACCTGCCCTTGATAAAACCAAACTGGGATGGGTCTAGTGTCTGGAGGTTTACTATATCACTATTGATTATTTCCATGATAATTCTTTCCATGGCTTTACATATAAAACTAGTGAGACTTAAGGGTCTGTAGTTTCCAGGGTCTGTAGATGACCCACTTTTGCACAGAGGGATGAGTGTTGCTGTCCTCCATTCATGAGGCATGAAGGCTGTTTAGAGGCTATAGTTAAAGAGAAATTCTAGAGGCCCTGATAGGTCATGTTCATGTTATTTAGAAGGCATCCTGGGATAATGTCTGGGCCGATCGGTGCACCGTTCTTGGCCTTAGAGAGAGAATCAAAGAGCTCTTCCCTAGAGATAGCAGAGTTAGTTATATTTAACGGTATTTCCTGAGAGAAGGTTGAGGGGGGGAGAGGGGTAAATTATGTCAGTAATGCCTTACATGACTGATTATCGTAATGCACAGCTATATGTCCTACCCAATACTGCACATCAGCATTTCAGTTGACCGCTGTATCTAAACCATGGAACAGGTTAGCGATACTATCATTTGCACAAGCACAGCAATAAACAAGACACACCTACTGCTTCAACTGCATTACTTACAATAGTAACTGAAATACAGTGAGGTTCAACAGTTATATAACCAGTCATTCACAACTAAGTAGGAACAAAACATCAAAACCTTTCCTTCTGCAATGAATATTTATAAAAGCAAGCTTGTGAGTAAGCAGGGATTAGCTATCCACTCTGTGCATCAGACTGCTCTTCAGGCCAGCTACCTCAGTGCCACTTCATTTGACAGTCCTGACAAAGTGTGTCCATAACCAGGTAATAACATAAATTTCAGATTATGGTGTGCTCCCCAACATATATAGATTGTGGCATGGTCACACAAACTTTGCTGCAGTCCTTTCCATCTCTAAAACAATTTTTAATGCTATTTAAGGGTGAGGGATGTATCAGGAGGGACAGGCTGATATCAAAGAAGTAATTGTGTGTGAGCAAGAAACACATGTATTTATTAAAGTATACCGTTTTCTGGGCCATTAAAAAGAAATGTATAGCAATAAACAGTACTTTTTAGATAGCGTACATGTGTGTGAGGTGGTACAGGCAAGTTTGTTTTTCGATATGTGTGTGTGTGTGTGTGTGTGTGTGTGTGTGTGTGTGTGTGTGTGTGTGTGTGTGTGTGTGTGTGTGTGTGTGTGTGTGTGTGTGTGTCTGCATGAACACACTCAACACTGTGCTAGCAATATGTCCTGGCATCTCGGTAAGTGTGAGCCATGCTTGGTAGACTAGTCGGTTCAATGTTGTCACCCTAATTATGAGAACTACCTCTGCCAGGAGCTGCACAGCTACTTCTGTAGCACTAGCTAGAAATCAGGGTACTACCTGAAAATGATCAGTGTTTGCTAATGAGCTGTCATCACAACTACATCCAGGACCATGACCCCATAGCCTACCATGCAGTGACCAGCCATCGCAATCACTAATGGGGCAGCGGAAGTAGTGCCATTATGAGAGTGGGATCTATTATTGCCATGTCAGCTAACATCAGATGATATAGCATCTTTCTGGCCACATGGATACCCACCATCCCCCAGCAGACATTCCATCACAGACACTTACCAATCCAGTGTGTCATTCATCCTGTCCAAAGAGTCACCCACACAGTTCAGGGAGTCATGCACATCAGAATACACAAAATTTAGTACTCACACTATCTCTGCCTAGGTCCTGGTGGAACATGTCTGCGCATCCATTACAGTCTTACACATATGTCTGGTGGTATCTAGTACCACATCAACATCAGGAAGATGGTTGAGAGCAGGCCTCCTCCAAGCAGCCCTACCAACTCTCTGTTGTGGCGTCATACCTTCAAAATGGTTATGGGGCAAATCAGCCAGCTCTGCATCCAGAATAACCACACTACCCTGATCAACAGTGTCACCCTCAACCTGCCTGTGTCTAAAGTCTATGTGTCATGGGTTTGCATAGACATACTGATTGTATCTGAAATATGGGGAGGCAATGTCAGAAGCAGAACATCAGTGTCAGACTGCCCCACTGCACTCTCAGACTGTCATCTTTATCAGCACCATCCTCATTAGAAGCTAATGATACTCTGACATCAGGAGGCAGGCATTCCACAGTGCCACTGGAAAGATCACCTATGATAAGTAATAAAGAACAACAGAAATAGGGAATGAAACTAATCAAACCTTTGTTGTACAAAAGGTATGTTAAACTATAATAGATGCTAAAACAATACAAATATTAGTCTCAGTTAGACCTAAAACTACTGCATGTACACCAATAATGATAAAATTGTGTGCTTGCCATGTGCAGGTGGTCTTGCAGACTGCAATCCAGATATCCCTGCATGGAAGTTGTTTGGATCTCTGATAGTGGAGAGGAACTCCTCTATTTCAATCAGTGGTTGTTCGGTACCAAGACCACCCTTGTAGCCATCCATTCTCGGGCAACTGCAAGCCATCCCGAGGTGGGCAGAGGTGATCATATCACTTGCCCTGTGTTGTATCTGGGGCTAAGTTCTCCATGCCATCCAACAGCACTGATGTCATTGACCAGTTGCTGCCATATTATCCTTTCTTGGGCAGATTTGTCACATCTACCTCTCTCTAAGAGCAATGCTTCATGGTGATAGAAGGCGTGGATAATGACCTCACTTTTCTACATCTCTGAATGGTGGCTTGTGGGGTACAGATATCTTGGATAGATAAGGGAATGAGGCACCCTAAATAAAGAGGGGGGTAAAGCTGCAGTGTCTGAATTCTTTGTTTAATATTGTGTGAATACATGAGAATCCTGTTACCAATATCGCACTCATCCAGACATGCACTGGTAAATGACAAAGAGCAACTTTCCTGTTACACTTTTAATGTGACTTTATCCAATTTCACATTTTGAGTACAGCTAATCTGCATGTTTTTCTTAGTAATATATGTGTGCATCTGTGGCAAATATGAGAAATAATCATAAATGAGTGTTCATAATACCCTGGTTTGATGATTCAAATCCATACAAGTTACTCTTGCAAGATAAAAAAAGTTGAGGAAACATTAGAAATGTACTTTTAAAGTGCTGCTTTAAAAATGTGTCCTTTTTTTATTTTTCCCTTTATACTTTACATGCCGTCTGTTATTGCTCTCCGTTGACTGGCAGCAGTCAGTTAAACTGAATGGCAGATCACTTTGTATGGTAAAAGCTGACAAGCTTAATTTGGAATGCCGTTAGTAGACCAATTGAGACTGGCATTGATGTGCTTTACTCAGCACTCGGAACAGTACTGAGTGAAGAAAATGAAGGTGTCAGCTACCTATCTCTCAGGTGTAAGGTGAAACAGTAGGTGAGCTTAAAGAAGAAGTGCCGGTGATGTAACCTGTTTACACATCATTTTACTGAGGGAAGACATAACAAATACTTACACTCATTTAGTGTATCAATGTGCTGTTGTAGGAACTGTGGTAATCTCAGTATTGCTGAGGACGTGATATGGAGGCGGTGAAATCTGAAACTTTGTAAGTTGTGATAACACAAAAGAAATAGCATGATTTTTGAAGAACTGTGCCACATATGATGGATTGCATCAACATGTCTCCCTCGTTGTAATCCTGACATATATGTCATTTAAAATGTCACTATTAATTGTGTGTGCTGTGTCAAAAATTATAGTATATCTGCTGTTCCCTTTGTCAGTACCGTGGCATTACCTAATGTCCTGGTATTGTGAGACAGAAATTATAGTTGTGATGTGGCAAGGAGATGTGAGAAGGCTGAATGAACCCTTGTAGTGACACTCATTGTTCAATATGAACTTCGGTTCATTTCATGCTCCTTTCAATTGTTATCAAAAACAATTTTTGTTATTTTTTATTGTGTTTTGCATTTGCACAACATTTTGTTGTAGGAACAATGTGTAATATGCCTGAGTTTAATTATGAAAGCTAAAGTCCTAATAATCTGTCCAGAAATAAATGTATATGTAGAGCAAGGTCATATGAAGAGGATGCGTCATTATAAGCCATTTGCTATATATACTTTTTCATTATTTAAACTTTCATTTCAGTTATTCTCAATATGTATTCCTTTTTATTTTTTTTTATTTGCCATCTATGTTTGCACACTGCTTGGAAGCTTGCAAGCAGGATTCACTATTTAAGGAAAAAAGTGAAACATTTAATTTAGATTGCCATCATTATCACAAAGGAGCCTATGGCCAGGGTGGGGCTGTCAGCATGCCACATAGTAATAACTGGGTACAATACACCTGTTGTCTACATGTTTCAGTGACCTAAGCTCTAAATACAGTGACTTTGGAGAAAACACAGAGTCGCTGGGTGGGGGGTTCAAACTGGTACTTATTAAATTTTGGAATGTGAATTACATACCCTAAGTGTGTGTGATAAATGCTGAAAATGTTACCTATAGTACTTGTGACTTGCTGTTGACAATGTGTGTTGCAGTATTAAAACTACCTATACTTCATTCTAATAACAAATTCTGCGATGCATGATGTCAGAAATTGTTTGTAAAGTGTGAGAACAGATATTTAAGAACAGGGTGAATGTTGAGATATGTGTAATATTTGACATGTTACATATCCACATAGCCTAACTATAACTCCTTTCAAAGGAAGTCAGTATGACTTATATGGAGTATGCCACAAATGAAATGACATTAATTTCTGTGTGCCCTCTTTATGAATAATTGCCAGTTCATGAACCAGTAGTGAGGTGTAAGACAAGTTAGGATGTTGCAAGCCAGTGTTGAAAGTAACATTAATAGTTAATCTTTACTTTCATTAAAAGGATGCCGCGGTAGTGCAGCAGTAGCGTTGTTGCCTCACAGCAAGAGCTTCTCCCGTTCGAGTCTCAGCTGGAGCACCTTCTGTGTGGAGTCTGCATGTCTTCAGCACAATTGAGTGGCATTCAAAAGACATGTGTAAATGGGCATGCCTTCATTGAAAGTTGGGCATCAAGCTGGAACCTTGGCACCATTGGGTGTCAAGCTGGAACCTTGGCACCTTAAAAATCTACTGCCAATCATTAGCGGACTGGAGTTCTGCTGTGGCAACCCCTAACTGGGAAAAGTCAAAAGAAGAAGACTTTCATTAAAATATATAATTTATTGTTTAGCTGGCTTTTGCAAATTTGCACATTGTCCAGTGGAGCTTGAAGGATAAAAATAAAAAAAATAATAATTTTTGCTTCCTTCTATAGCACCAATATACCAGGTAACAATGCACAGATGTCAGCACTTTGGATAGCATTCATGAATAAATTCCACCACTTGCATTACTATCACTGTGGCACAAGGTATAAGTGAAATCAATTCAGAGAAATAAGACAAGTTATGCAGGGAATACTAAACACACAGACTGATATTCCAAAAAATAATGAATAAACCAAGGTCAAGATCCACACAAAAAAGTTTATTTGAGAGCTTTCATATCTCCAATGGAAACTTCATCAGACTGAAGTGATCTGTTACCTAACATCCTTTATATACATATCAAAAAAATATCACTCGATTAATTAAAAAATACAAAAAGGTTCTCAAAGCAACCATACCCAGGATCAATAAAATATAAAACATAACATAATTGAAGTGCTTAAAACATGTTTTAAGATGCATAAGAACAAGTAGTGCATAAACCCTGGAAATGCTGCCTAACTTTCGTTCAAAATAGTCGCAGCATCTGCCTAAATACCACCCTTTATTTAAAATTTGCTTTATAAAAAGAATCGTGCATTCAGTCTTAAGACAGAACTAATTGACACAGCCTATTAAGTCCTAGACCTTCTGATGCATTTGCTCTTATTTGCCATTTAAGTTCTGCAGACTATTACAAGTTTATCCAATATGCAGAGTTCAAAATCAAACTCTTTATCTTGCAGCAGTGACATTATGCTTTAATCATTATGCCAATCCTCCCTTTGTTTCCAGTGTATTGTCCTATGTAAGAAGTGATTATTTGTATTTTCATTGAACATTGTGCAAGCATGAGACATGACAAGTGTACAATCATCCAGGAATGATGTGAAGGAATGCTTCATTGATAATCTAATGGATTACAACTGTGATTGCCATTGGCATCTCATACTGTGAAACAGGTACATGTCCCTCACAGTACACAATGTACATGAAGGCCAGGATATATATATATATATATATATATATATATATATATATATATATATATATATATATATAAAAAATTCCGTTGAGTCCTACTACTACGCTATCTTCTCTGTAAAACAATCAAAGATACAGAGGAAACGCAGTACAGGCTCCAGATAAACAATATTTATTGCAAAACAACTTGCTGAAAAAAAGTTTTTTAAAAAAATGGTTCCAGACCAATACATCCAAAATAAAACCTCAAAGCTGGACAAAAAGTTAAGCGCTTTCACCTACATAATGTAGGCTTCCTCAGAACTAAAGTATACAGGTGCTGCAGTGTTTATATAACTTTTTTGGTGCCAAGAACTAGTGACAGCCCTTAAAGTCACATCACTCCATTATTTATATATAACGCTGAGCTTCCTGCTGTCGTTATAACGTCTGCACAATCTTAAATCTTTGTATTCCACTATATAATTTCATTACAACATATCCATAGTTAAAAACATTTATATGAAATAATATATATATATAAAATATAAGATATATTGTATAAAAACCTTTAGTAAACCATTTTTATACCAAAACTCTGTTCGGATATATGTACCTTAATATAATAACTTCTTGGGAGCTACTGTTCTCTATTTTATATAAAAATAAACAGTACATCAACTGTTTTATTGTAATAATATTACATCTACTACTCTATTCTACTATGTTCCAATAACTATTTCTTCCAGTTAGCTAACTTCAAACTATCTTCCAAATGTGTGTAAAAAAAGAGAGATGATCCAAACCTTGTTTCTTATATTCTTTATATTCTATGAACCAATATAGGTTTGATCGAAATATTGTCGTTCAATCCTGGTGTATTCGAAGCATCTGTAAGAAGTTGCCACCATACTTCTCTATAACTTAAAAAATCTTTTCTATTACCTCCTTTAGGATTATGTTTGATATGTTCTAATATGGCAAATTTAAAATTATGTTCTACCCCTGACTTTTCTATATGCCTGTACAAGGCATTGTTCACATCCTTTTTCCTTATACTGTATATGTGATCATAAATTCTCTTTTTAAAAGCTCTCTCAATCTTACCTATATAGTATCCAGGGCATGTTATACATTTTGCCATATATATTACAAAATTAGTGTTGCAGTTACCTGTTTTAAACTTAATTTTGGACTTATTTATATTTCCAAGTACAATCTCTTTTTCTTCCATTATAACTCCACATTGGTTGCAATTTCCACACTTTGTGGTTGCCTTTTAGGAGAGATCTATGTTACTAGTTGTAATATTCTCTCCTTTCTCTAACAACGTCTTTAAATTATTTCTCATTTTGTATACAAAGTGAGGTCTGTCTCCTATTAATCCAACCAAATTTTCATCCACCATAAATAGCCTCCAGTGACTCTCCATAATTTGCTTAATATAATGTAAATAAGGGCTAAATTCCAGAACACTTTCTTGTTGATATTTCACTGTGTTTTCATTTGAAATAGTTTTGTAAAGGGAGCATCTAACTCCTTTATAACTCCCTAATAGTGGAGTGCATTTTTTACCCCATTGATGAATTACGTATTGTTTCCCATCCCTCATCATTATCTTATCATATCCCCTTTCTTCAAATAGCTCTGTTATATATTCCATTTTGTGTATCATTTCATCATATCTTGATGTCATACGGGCTACCCTTATACACTGCCCTTTGTATACGTTAAATAATAATTCTTTGGGATGATTGCTTGTGTATTGTAAATAGCCATTGGAGAATGTATTTTTCCTGTATATACAAGATTTAAAACCTTCACTATCATGTGAAATGAATGTGTCTAAATATGCTATTCCATTGGTACTAATTGAATGTGTGAATCTTAAAAATTCGCTACTAGAATTCAAAAAGGAAATAAATATTTCCAATTCATTCATATCACCATTCAACAATATATAGATGTCATCCAGGAACCTAGTGTAATGGGTCACATGTTTAAACATATCATTGGGGAATAAAACTGTTTCCTCCCAATCTAACATAACTAAATTTGCGAATATTGGTGCGCAAGAAGAACCCATTGCTATACCTTTCTTTTGTCTGTAATATTCCCCTTCATAATATATGTAGTTATGTTCAAGTACCGTGGACATACAATCCATAATCAAACATGTCTTGTCCCAATCAATGTTGGTGTGTTTCCTTATACTTTTACAAAATGAATCCAATCCTAGATTCTTTGGAATACAAGAAAACAAATCAATAACATATATCATTATGTATGTAAGTTTTACTATAATCCTCTTGTATAGGATAGTTGCCCAAAAAGTCCCAGGACTCCCAGATTAATAGGAGACAGACCTCACTTTGTATACAAAATGGGAAATAATTTAAAGTCATTGTTAGAGAAAGGGGAGAATATTACAACTAGTAACATAGATCTCTCCAAAAAGCAACCACAAAGTTTGGAAATTGCAACCAATGTGGAGTTATAAGGGAAGAAAAAGAGATTGTATTTGGAAATATAAATAAGACCAAAATTAAGTTTAAAACAGGTAACTGCAACACTAATTTTGTAATATATATGGCAAAATGTATAATATGCCCTGGATACTATATAGGTAAGACTGAGAGAGCTTTTAAAAAGAGAATTTATGATCACCTATACAGTATAAGGAAAAAGGATGTGAACAATGCCTTGTACAGGCATATAGAAAAGTCAGGGGTGGAACATAATTTTAAATTTGCCATATTAGAACATATCAAACATAATCCTAAAGGAGGTAACAGAAAAGATTTTTTAAGTTATAGAGAAGTATTGTGGCAACTTCTTACAGATGCTTCGAATACACCAGGATTGAACGACAATATTTCAATCAAACCTATATTGGTACATAGAATATAAAGAACATAAGAAACGAGGTTTGGATCATCTCTCTTTTTTTACACACATTAGGAAGATGGTTTGAAGTTAGCTAACTGGAAGAAATAGTTATTGGAACATAGTAGAATAGAGTAGTAGATGTAATATTATTACAATAAAACAGTTGATGTACTGCTTATTTTTATATAAGGTAGAGAACAGTAGCTCCCAAGAAGTTATTATATTAAGGTACATATATCCGAACAGAGTTTTGGTATAAAAATGGTCTACTAAAGGTTTTTATACAATATATCTTATATTTTATATATATATTATTTCATATAAATGTTTTTAACTATGGATATATTGTAATGAAATGATATAGTGGAATACAAAGATTTAAGATTGTGCAGACGTTATAACAACAGCAGGAAGCTCAGAGTTATATATAAATAATGGATCAATGTGACTTTAAGGGCTGTCACTAATTCTTGGCGCCAAAAAAATTATATAAACACTGCAGCACCTGTATACTTTAGTTCTGAGGAAGCCTACATTATGTAGGTGAAAGCGCTTAACTTTTTGTCCAACTTTGAGGTTTTATTTTGGATGTACACACATTGATGTATTGGTCTGGAACCATTTTTAAAAAAAACTTTTTTTCAGCAAGTTGTTTTGCAATAAATATTGTTTATCTGGAGCCTGCACTGCATTTCCTCTGTATCTTTTGTTGTTTTATAGAGAAGATATATATATATATATATATATATATATATATATATATATATATATATATATAGCAGAGAAGTATGTCATTATGTGAGACAATCACAGTGCTGTTATACTGAACTGTGCACAAATATGTGTTTGTCCTAAAACTTGTTATGCAGAGTACTGTCTGCTCCAGTGAATTTTTACTAAATACAAATGTACTGAGAATACATTTAAATTTGGACCCAGCTTCCTCCGTACTTTATCCCACTTTTAACAGAACATCTTCTCTGCAACACAATGATAAGGTCATCCTGTCAAAAATGCAGTCTCTCTCTTTAAGAATCAGATTTCCCCTGTAGCACTTGCAAATAATACGGTACTCTTTAGTTTCTGTAATTAGATAAGAAGGAGTTCTATTGTCACTATGGGAACTTGTGTGAGTGATGGAGGGTGTATAGAGGCAGGTAAGTATATCATGAACCATAGTTGTGCATAGCCTTCTTTCACTCTTAAGAAACACTTTAAACTGCTGGATGACTCACCCATCCAGTTATCTCTCCCTTCACAACATCTTGTCTGCAACACATTTTCCAAAGTGCACTCACACTATGGAAGCCAGACTTCTCCTGTGATGCTTGTGGTTCACACAGTGATTTTTAGAATGTGTAACTAGATATATTGGTGATTTGAATACTGCAGTAATCCCCATGTCTGTACAGAGCTCATAATACATTGGTGTGATTTCACTCACACTTGCAATCTGTAACATTCCCCTCAAGTGACATTTTTTGCCTAGAACCATCATATCCATAACAGTATTTCTACAATGAATTGGTGATAACATTTCCTCAGGGATGATGTATGGCTAACTTATAGTCAGACTTCTACTGTGGCATGTGTGTTTAATGCAATGACCTGTAGATTAAGTAACTAGATAGGTAAGATGCTCAAATCTCACAGAGGTGAACTTGTCTGTGTGGGGCTGTAGAGTCAGGTAGGTATAATTTCCATAACAACTGAAATCAGTCTGCTTCTATATGGGGAACCTTTTGGACAGGTAGATGACCCCCCATCCCCTTATCCCACTTTTCATAACATCTTCTATGCAGCATGCTGATGAGGCCATTATTTCTAAAGTGCACTCTAATAATTTAAAAGTCAGACTTTTCCTGTGGCACTTGCATTTGTTACACTGTTTTCTAGAATGTGTAACTAGATAGGTAGGAGGTTCAATTACAACAGTGATTACCTTTTAAGAGTGTGAGTTTGACTGTAAATGGATTCCGGGTTGGTTTACACATATTTGTAGTGGCAAGATTTATAACCCCAAATGGCTTAAAAGTAATTTTACCACACACTTCTCCATGGCAATGCACTGCTGATGTCATCCCATCATAGATGCTGCATGTCTCACTTGTACCCAGTATTGTCCTGTGCTGTTGGCTGCTGATACTGAGCTCTATAGATTGTGTAACCTAGATAGGTAGGTAGCTTGAGTCCATCATTGCTTAAATAGCATGACTGAGATTACTGTCATATACAGCTGGTCAGTTCACAACCACTGTTATGTACAGTTCCACTTAGAAGATGCATTTTCAGTGGCAGAGTGTTAAACAGTCAAATTATTGCATCCTCAGGGGGAAAAACCTTTTTGGCAACACAATGATTACATAATGGTACCATAATTGCAGTATCTCACAGCTGCATTATGACTTCTCCTGTGGTACATGACTTTGATAGTGTGCTTTGCAGATTTGTATCACCGTAGGTAGGAGTTTTGACTCCAGCTGTGTGCCTTCCATCCTCATACTGTGCAGACTACTCTTCAAATACATATATGATGTGTAGCTGTACAATATTACTGTGACATTCAACCACTTTTTAGCATAAACACCCAGCTAATAACCAATGATGATGTAATTCATTCAACTGTGCACTGTCACAGTTGCACAGCAACCTGTTGTGTGGCTCTTGTCATTTAGGCACTAATGTCTAGCTTGTGATCTTAGTTCAAATCCAGCCATTAATGCTCAGACTGCATTGTTTCAGTTTTATTATGACTGCACATGTCGCTAACTCTGGTGCCACCACATCTGCTGTGTACATGTATAGATGTTCACTCCTCTTACAAAAAGCTATAATAATGTTTCATATGGCAATGCTTTTATTCAGGATAATGATGACCTGTGATTACATTTTACTTGCATAACAGTTGTAGAAAGCATTCTTTTCTGACATGAGAAAATGAGACATTATTCTACATGTTGCTGCCTTACTACAGCAACTACAAGCACACATATCCCTTGCAGCAATAATGCGATGTGATGCCTTAATATATCAACATATCCTACAACTGCAGTGACACTTCTACTGTGGCACATTCATTCTCTAAAATATCATGTATTTTCCTGTAGTCAAATAGTCTGCTGTTCAGCCCACATTCAGTGACTGTTAGCAATGTATGGCCTTATCCTGTAGTGCATGAATTGTATCATCCACAGTTACAATGTGTCCATTTACAGCGGGAGAGGCTTGCGCCATCCCTTTTATCTTATACTGCAATGCATGAATGACATCATCCACACAGTTGCAATGTGTCCACTTGCAGTGTGAGAGGCCTGCACCATCCCTTTTATCTTATACTGCAATACATGAATGGCATCATCCATAGTTACAATGTGTCCATTTACATTGGGAGAGGCCTTTTCCATCTGTTTTATCTCATAAAGATTGTTTGCAACACAGTCATATGATGTAATGACTTAACACTAGTGAAATACACACGTGTTAAGACTTCCACTGTGGCGCTTGTGGTTCCACTGTGGCTCATCAGCAAGTCATCAGTCAGTAGATTTATATTGCCTGTTGTTCAATGCCAGAAAGGAGAAACATTATATGAATGGGCTGACATTACACAAAAAAACAGTGTGGCTAGTTATTTGTATGCATTTTTGCATTGGACAATGATAAATAATCACATTCTGTGATTGCATGGCAGTGAAACGGTTATTCTGGGCATGTCATGCTGTGAGTTTCCTGTGGAATGTGCACTGAGTACTGGCTTATATCATATACCTACATAGATAGAATGTTGTTCATTTCTGAGGCAGTGTGTGTCCTACACAATGGAAACAGCTTCCTAGTCAAAGAAGCATTTATATTGTACTACTCATTGCTGTGTGCACAGTAGCACACGTAGCTCCTTTCCAGCATTCTGACTAAATCAGATTGTTAAAACTATATTGGTAATGCCTTTCTTACTCCAAACATTGATTTCAGTTATTTGTGACAGTTTATATTGTTATCTCCTAAGGGCACACAGTCAATACACAGGTCTGTAGAGACCTTGATAGGGGGTTGAATCTGAAATAACATCTGTCTGCCAGACAGAAGTGGCTTACACACACAAAATAGTTATAGCAGAGTCAGAGGACCACCTTTCAGGCCTTGTCCTACAAGGTAGGACATCCATACCCCTTACAAAAGGAACATACTGGAAACCCTTCAGAGGTCTTCTTCATGAAACAACCTATATGCATATTTCTGTGGTGTCCATGATTGGTATGCATTCCTCTGATATCTGTCATGCCATATGTTCAAAAATGACAAGATGTGAATGTTTATTATGCCATTCATTGCTCACAGACATTTTTTTTCAAAATAATTAGGCTTTGTATTGCATGTCTTCATCCCAACATTTCTTTGCTGGTGCAATTCTTTTCTTCAAACTGTACATCTTTATGGTAGATGAGGGCTTATATTCAACATTTTTACTGTATTGCATGCTGGCAGACCATCACAAAGCACGATCAGGCCTCTTTTATGACTCTTTCCTGTGTATTTGGTACTGTTGAATTGCTGTTATGTTACTGTTCCCTGGAATGCCTTGTGAGCATGCCCAGTATAGCAATGTATGAGATGTGTGCCATTTACTAATGGAAAACTTGAAATCATGAACTGTCATCAGATCTGTGTTGTCATTTGTCACGTATGTTGAGTGTTATCATATTACCATTTAGCATTTACATGACTCTACAACACATGCTTGTCTATTACATGTTTATAGGTAATAATCCCTTTCCTTTCAGTGCAAATAACAGTTATTGGCAAAAACATGTCCCTTTCTGATGTGCATGACACAACAGCTGTAAGATTCATTTCTTCTTGAGTATACATGCTGAAGTGGAGAATACAGCAGTGGTGTCGGCTTGAATACATAAATTCCCTGAACATACATCTCAGATGCAATAACTGCAGTCTATGCATTTATCCCATAAGGCATCTGCTGTTCTTGTTAACTGTTATCTCAACTCAGCATGTTATTAAGATATATATCACATTAACACACCTTTGTTGCACTGTAGCTTTATGTCCCTCTCACATCCTTTGTTAGTATATCAGTTTTTATTTATGTGCATATGTCAAGTATTGTCATTGCGATTAATTACCATTACATGGATATGGCAGTATTTATGTTACAAATGTTTTTTTGACACTTCAGCACATTTGCCTGTGGTATCTGAGAACATTTCCCCCATTTCCTCTTCCCTCTTTATTACCTCTGCAGTACAAGCAATGTTATTGGTGCGCAGTTCCCCCATTTCACTTGCCGTTAGTATTTTTGGGCTACAGCATGTGCTCATATATTAGGTTTGCCTATAGGCAAGCCATTATGTTTACTCATAGGTTCATAGGTTAAGTACTAGACTAGCTGCTCTTGTGGGTCATTTTAAGCCTCGCCAATTTCCCTCAAAGATGAGAATCAGTCCCTGTACCTTGTGTCTGTCAGGTAAACACCCTTAACCATTGTGCCAACTTATTTTGTGCTCATGCTTGCAAAACATCTTTCTGTGGCTGCAAACATTATTGCTTACCATGAAGAGGTGCTTGTAAACGTGTAGCATGATGAGCAGCATGCATATTAGATTAGCGCTGCTACGAATTGCACTAACATGCTTAAATTGTGTAGGCTTACTTCAAAGCCTACATAATTGTTAATGAACACAAAAACATCTGCTTTCTTTGCCTGAGCTTATCTAAGAGATTTACTGCATTTAATAAGTCCATCCATCCCATGTCTCTCAACCTCTTAGAGTAAAAAAATCTGGAAAAAGAAACAAATAATGGGGTAATAAAGCCCTAAAAATATTTTTAAATATTGCTCTTACAAACTTATAAAGTTGCTAGAATAACATATTTTGCATTAGCGTGACTTTTCTTAAGGATTTGAAGTCTGAAACTCAAATCTCCGTCATTATTTTCTGACTTCAGTCAATGATTTGCAAGTGATTTGCCAGAAAACCACAATTTTATGAGAAACACACAAAAATATGAACCAAAGATCTGCACATTCTGTGAAAATCTGGACAGCTGAGAGGTATGATCCATCCAACCACAACCCCTTTTCCCATTTTTACACATAGGGTCAAGGTATCACTTCAATTGTGACAACCGTCTAGTGCCAAGGTTCGCACCACTGGGTGGCTAGTCCTGCCACAGGATTGAATTTAATAATTATTGGTAATAAATTTGAAAATAGTTACCTGCATTATATTTCTAACTGCATAAACTCTGGCATTGGCATTGGCAGATGGGATGGTATAAACAGTACATGGAGTCTTACTACAGTAGGTACACTCTGCAGGTACCTCATTATTCTAACACATACCAGATAATTACTCAACACATAAGTATTGCCTAGGCAGGTATTCTGTATTACAGGCAGATGGTTGGACGTGATTAATCTGTTACACTTAACAGTGCTGCAGATGGTTCCATTAACTAAGCAAGGGCATAGCTGGGGCCATTCAGCATTTGCAGTATGCAG
>NC_056747.1:1314910714-1314913214 GCF_019279795.1 Protopterus annectens | reverse complement strand
TAAATAAATAGATAGCTAAATAAATGATGCTGTAAAACTACTAATGTTATTATTTATAGTAAAAGGGATCTATGCATTAGAGGTTTTGACAGGCTTCCTGTGCTAAATATATTGTTCCCAAAGTAAGAAACAATGATTACATCAGGGTATATTAGAATGACACAATCAGGTCAACTACAGAAAAGAAAGCAAGAGACAATGTATTAAGAATCAATAAATAAGGTATATTTAGAATGGGCAGCTGTGCAAAGAATAAAACTGGTAGATTTCTGGTTTCTTGTAGAAGACAAGAAGAAAACAGAGAGCTATTGGGCATTTAAATATAGGCAATTGCATTGCTGGCTCCCTAAAAGCCATCAACAACACCTTCAAAGAATTTTTAAGAAGTTATAATTTTGAGGTATATAACCAGGCAGCTCATCACAAGATATGGTGACCAAAGTTCTAACTACATAGAATCTTCCCACTCTTGACCAAAATATTTTCCTAACACTTAAGCTCTATCTTCCTCAGAAGTATGGGAGGACCCTAAACGAATCTTATCCATCTGCCAATTCTTTCTGTCTGCCATTCAGTTGAATGATAATGGGTCAGAATTCTCTTTTATGAACAGAATTTTTTTCTGGCAGCAAGTTCAAAATTTCTTTATTGCTTTAAGGTTGACTCTGCATTCTTGTTGCTGTGGACAAAAGTAGAGGCTCCCATTCTAGCCTGATTGTCTGCAGTGCAGCTTTGCAGGATAAGGAGTCTATGTACCCTCCACATGACCTATGCAGTTTTAGGAAGACTACAAATGTAGATCAGACGTGGCAAGCTATTGGGTGCACACCTCTGCACAGAAGCAACCATTATTATGTAAAGTGGCATGAAATGTCACTCATGCAAGTGGTGTGAACAAGAGACTATATCTTTACCTGACCTACTTCATGCCCCAGATGGAGGTATTTTTCGATTTATCTCCTTTGCTTTTCTGCAGCTGAAATGTGGCTTAAGCAAAACATCCTATTGGAAATACCTGCAGACTGGCATGCCATCCTGTCATCTAAGCTAAAAGAGGTTACACATTTCTTGCTTGTTGTCTGCAGACCTGACTACACAAATCAGGAGTCCCCTTATCTGCAACTGCAGCTTAACAGACTCTGTTAAAACTTACTGTTGGTACAGCAGCCTTGATGATATTCTGCGACTACAGACTTCAGTTCATTTTATTCACATTTCACAAAAACATTTTGCGAAAGTGCCCAAACACACTTCATATCTCACATATATTACAAATTCAAAAGTAATCCAAGCAAGGCAGGCAATGCTTGTGAGGAGCAGAGCAGGACCAGCTTGAATGTCACACTGATGGGGGAAGGGATGTGAATTTAACATGTGTACCAATAGCACTTTGTTTTACAGTACAATAAACCACTCCCTTGCCTGATAAAAAGTATAGTATATATATATATATATATATATATATATATATATATATATATATATATTTAGAAAGCTTGTGAGGAAACTATTACTTTATTTTTGTTTTACTTGGATCGCTTGTCTATGTACTTAATAAAAGATTTTCGACTGGAAACAGACTGCCTGCCTTGCTTGGATTACTTTTGAATACTAAGTAATTCTGTACAATTCTATATTTTTTATTATTTATTTATTTTTTTGACTTAAGACAAGTTTAAGTTCACTACTTCTACTACTTTTGTCTGATCTGATTAATATACAGTGATTAACTAGAGATATATGGACTGAAAATCTTCCACACAGAGAAGTTTCTTACATTGTTTTATAAAAAAGAATTTAAAATCATACTTACATATGCTACCGATACATGTAACTCCATATTAATTGCAGAAAGAGCCATTATTTGGCACATTGCAGGTGCTGGAAAAAGAATTTCTGGCTAACATCAAAGACTGAAACAATACTAATGTCATGAACTTTAATCATACATTGATATTGGAGTGGGGTCCATTCCTATCATGGTATTAGAAACCCAAAAGGCTTGGAGAAATTAAAAAAAAAGCCAGAAGATATAGCAAACCTACTGGCCAACAATTTCAGCTTCAACTTTGCCTCTGTCTCCCCATCAACCTCCGTTTAGGGAACACTATCAAATATAACTCCCTCTACTATCACCAGGGAACATGTTCTTAATGCTCTGTGTATGGCCAAAAATACTGTATCAACGGGCCTGGACAATATCCCAGGATGCCATCTAAACAGCGTGAAACATGACCTATCTGGCCCTCTGGAATTGCTATTTAACTGTAGCCTCCAAATAGGCTCCATGCCTCAAGAATGGAAAAGAGCAACAGTACGCTGTACAAAGGTGGGCCATCTACATACCCCGGAAAATACAGACCCATAAGTCTCACTAGTCTCATATGCAAAGCCTTGGAAAGAATTATCATTGAAATGATCAATAATGACATAGGAAACCTCTGGACAATGGATCCAACCAAATTTGGTTTCATCAAGGGCAGGTCATGGCTACTCAACT